>NC_136792.1:42894988-43029988 GCF_951216825.1 Electrona antarctica | reverse complement strand
CACAGTTTCACAAGGCTCACTCCATTCTACCCAGATGTGAAGTCAGACAAACATGGGGACATTATAGTGATTATACTGTAGGCCTAAGCTATGTGGTTTGCTCAGTTATGTCACTATACTGGTATGCAGATGCTCAGGCTGAGAGGGAGACAGAAAAAGGTACTCAGACACAGCCATTTTCGATTTTATGTGTGAGCAAATAGGGCAGAGAGAGAGGAGAGAGAGAGAGAGAGAGAGAGAGAGAGAGAGAGAGAGAATTTGGTTGAGGTAGGAGGAGGTGGCGTGAAGGTGAGGAGGAGGCAGCCTTGAACCTGTATGGTGTTCTTCTCTTCCTATCTGTTCTGCAGCAATAGTGATCACACACACACACACACATGCACACACACACACACACACACACACACACACACACACACACACACACACACACACACACACACACACACACACACACACACACACACACACACACACACACACTCCCCTTCCAAAACAAAGGGAAACAGGAAATGACCCAACTCCTACAGGAAGTGCTGCAAGGTGACCGGTAGCGGCTCAATTAAGGAGGGAAGTTGTGTGTGTGTGTGTGTGTGTGTGCGTGTGTGCATGTGTGCGTGTGCGTGCGTGCGCGTGCGTGCGCGTGCGTGCGTGTGCGTGCGTGCGTGCGCGCATGTGTGTGTGTGTGAGTTTTCAACCATGCTTGTCAGTGCAGGAGGGATGGTTTGGTTTGTGTTGGCCTAACCCCCGGCCTGCTACACCACTGTTTCAGCAGTTTGGGGGCAGGAAACAGCTGTGTAGAGGGAGGCAGGGGTAAAACACTGCAGGCAGCAGCCGTTAAGGCTTACAACAGTAAGCTGCTAGCCAATATCAATCAAGTAGCGCGAGGCCAAGGCTTTAGCTGCGCCTGAAAAAAACCATGCTGTGTTTAGCACGTTCACACACAAAAATGCACGCGGGCTCAGTCTGTTAGGACGGTACGTACTGTACGTGGCAATATTTCATGAGGAGGAATTCACGGAACTGCTAATAATTAAGTTTGCGGAATCCGTCGCTCTCACGGCCTCCCGAGATATTGTCGCGTTAAGTTGGCTTCATGCCAGTTCAATGTGTAAAAGTTTGGCAACGTAACTTGTTTGGAGAAAGACTTCCCAAATTGATTTATGTTTATTTGAAAGGAAGCCAGAACTACTGAAACAAATTATGGAAGGGAAGTGGAAATAAAATAGTTTAAAATGAAGTATTAATTTAGTCCACAGGAGTAATCATTTATTAGTGGGAATGTGCAGAGGAAACTCCATGTTTGAGGTTTTTTTAATTATTGTTACCTTATATGTCTGTATGTTGGGTTAAAAAATATTGAACCAATGGAAAGTATTAAAAAGTGCTTTGGACAAAACCTCTTAACTCCATTGGACCCTCAAACTGTCTGCTAAAGCAGCTAACTAGCCCACCTCTCCTCCATGTAATGCAAGTAATTGACAATATATAATGTCACAACACCAACTTTGATGAGGCAGTATTGCTTTGTTTTCAAAATATAAGGTTTTCTTCATTTCCTGAAAAATGAGCATTTTGGAGTTATGTGGTTTCGTCCCGACAGCAGAGCATTTATATTGGCCATGCGGACTTGTCATTCCATCAGTCAGTCAGACACGCCCCCCCGTCACACAGCCACACCCCCGTCACCACAAACAGACCCCGTGACTGGGTGGCTTCTCTTCTCTGTGGCTTTTTACTCTCAAACAGTTAACATGTCCGCCGCAAATGGAATCCATTACACACCAAAACTGGTGAATTACTCATGCATGTGTGTGTGTGTGTGTGTGTGTGTGTGTGTGTGTGTGTGTGTGTGTGTGTGTGTGGTAAGTAGCCTCCATGTGGGTACAATACATATGCAAATATGCACGTATGCTTATGCTTATGCGTGCGTGCGTGCGTGCGTGCGTGCGTGCGTGCGTGCGTGTCTGCGCGCGTGTGTGTGTGCGTGTGGTACGTAGTCTCCATGTGGGTACAATACATATACATGCAAGTATGCACGTATGCTTATGTGCGTGCATTCCAGCATGTGTGCATGCATACCTTTTTGTGTAGTGCATGTGTGAGCGTAGTGCATTAATCGCTCAACAATGATGCACAACACATGCACGTACGTAACGGAGGTGGACATTAGGCCCGAGATAGGGGGGAGCTTAAGAAAAGCCAGAAAAGGTGAAATTCCAGATGTTTCAACGTGAACGAAAATTATACACCCAACGAATATATACGAGGGACCACTGGTGCAGAAGGGAGACTGGGAGGCATGAGCAGGTAACAGGAGAAACCCCAGTGGGAGGCGTGTGTGTGTGTGTGTGTGTGTGTGTGTGTGTGTGTGTGTGTGTGTGTGTGTGTGTGTGTGTGTGTGTGTGTGCGTGCGTGCGTGCGTGCGTGCGTGCGTGCGTGCGTGCGTGCGTGCGTGCGTGAGTGCGTGCGTGCGTGCGTGCGCGCGTGTGTGCGTGCGTGCGTGCAAGCGTGTGTGCGTGTGTGCAGTTGTGTGGGGGGTGAGGGTTCACACTCATGGGTGGACCAGTGAAAGATGCTGTCAGCTCCCACATCCATGACCTCAGCGTATTATTCCTCGTAAAAGTGCTGCTCAGAGCCTAGCCCAGTGCAACGTCGGACAGACAAAAACAAAAGCTGTGGTCCCCGGGGGAACGATCTCTATGTGATTCTTTGAGTTGTGGCCCGGGCAAAATGCCTCCCGATCCATCTCCATGTCAGGTCGCTTTAACACGTGCGTAAGTTATCAGAAACGCTCTTAGTTGCCCCCCCTGACCTTCCTTGAACCTGGCTTTTTTTTTTTAACAATCAGTTGGTTCGGGCGGAAAAGTTATTAATCAACCTGTGCCCCAATGCTACATGGTTCAACTGTGGCACTCCGTACTAATAGTCTGGTATTAACTGGAAGCAGCTGGTGGGTGGTATTTATAGAATGATCTGAAATTTCATTGTGTATCTGTCGCCCAGCTGCTGAAAAACGCATCTGGAACGCAGCCTGCTATAGCCTCTATACCTTGGAATCTATAGTTCGGTTTCTCTCCCTGCTTTCCTTCTTTCTCTCTCCCATTCACTACTCTAATTAACTTTTTTGTGTGGTTCAAAAAAAGACACGAAAAAGAAAAGAAAAGGAGACTGAAGTAAAAACCTTTTCAAAGAGCAGACAATGCGGTTTGTGTTCCTCACACTCGACTTGACAGCAAACAATGGGAGGTCTACATGTCATCATGCAGTCCATACAGTACATATACACCAGCGGTACTGCGAACTTACAGTCTTTTTTTATTCTCATAATGTAAAGTCACTGAAAGAATGCGCGTAATTACACGTCTTCATACGAGCCTGTGGCTCATCGAACATAAGCGTATTTTCAGCGGGCGACGCCAAAGTACGAATTAGGCTTAAAGAGTATGTTGAGCTCTGCTGCTGCAGCCTGCTACATACAGCCAGTGGTGGGAAGCAACTAAGTAGATTTACTTAAGTGCTGTACTTTTTTTTAGGTGTTTCTACTTTACTTTGAGTATTTCCAATACTTTTACTGCTACTCCACTATATCTCAGAGGCAAATATAGTACTTTTACTCCACTATATTTATTTGAAAACGTTTTAGTTGCGCTAGTTACTTTGTAGATTCAGATTATTATTACAAAACACGTACATTAACCACTTCAGCCAATCTATAAACTCACAATGCGTCACGATGCGACGCATTGTGAGCTTGTACATCTGCTATTTTCAAAAATATTTGTATACATTGGAAAACTTGAAATGGGATATTCTGCACAATTACTATAGCTTTACTGTTGGTACTTTAAGTACATTTTTTTGAAGCAAATACTTTTGTACATTTTGAATTCCGGACTTTTACTTGTAACAGAGTATTTCTACATTGCATATTGGGCAGTTTTACTTAAGTAGAAAACGTGAGTACTTTTGTCCACCACTGCCTGCTACATAAAGCAACAGCTCTGCCGCAGGGCACTTATTGTGGACAGACAATCTGCTGTTGCAGCAATGTAACCATCACAATGTAAACACAAATGCTATATCACCGCAGATAAGGCTAAATGTGAGCCTCTCAGATAAGAAGTTATTCCGTCCAGCCTCCCACCAGGCCATTATATTTTCTCCAGTAGGAACATGTTAAGTCTATCAGAATCCTCCCCTGTATATCCCGTCATAAAGGCAGACACCCTCCAGAACTATTTATGTCCCTGCTGTAAATCATAACTGTTAGTGCGGGGAGTAAACTTGGAAGCTGCCTCCTGGCTCTCTGTCACACTTTTATTTGAATAGGATTCCTTAAAGGAGAAATACACAGGAAAACTGATTTCATGCATGCTCCTTCAGTGCCTAAGGCGAAATAACAAGAGTAATTTAAAAATGCACAGGTAGTCCTTAGACGATAAGACGATATATGATACATGAGCATTAATCCAGCATTTATCCAGCATTAATCCAACTCATTGTGGCTTCCGTCGCTAGCCACCACTAGCATCCATGGAAGAAATAGCCAAAATCTGAAATCCTCCGTTCGCACACACATGCATGCGGTCTTTAGTGACTTTATGGTTCATAGTGGGATAAAGTATGATGTTCGGAGCTTAATAAAACATGAATTTGAGGTTGCGCTAACAATAACAATGATCCGATGGTCAGAACACAGCTGCAACCCCGGCACGGAATGGCCGACGTTTGCTTCCGGTTCAAATGACAGACAAGAACACTTTTTATCTGTTTATGTCGTAAATGTCACTGGCACTGGCCACCTACCACCCCCTATGTTAACCGGTGTTTAAGGTGTTAATCCTATAATGACACCGGTCCATTCATTCAGCTATAGAGCATGGTTGTCAAGCCTTTTGTCAAGTCAAGGGACCCCCAAATTAACGTGTATAGTGAAACATGTTTTCAAATAACCGAATTATATACTGTAGGGTTAAAGTGATTTAAAACTATTTGGATGCTACATTAACAGATTTTGCTCGGGACCCCCTGGAACCCCCTCAAGGACCCCTCGGGGTCTCCGGACCCCACTTTAAGAACCTTAAGGACCTACGTAGAAGATTGCTAGAGACAAAACGGCAATGTCACGCTTCATGTATGGTGTCAACGAGAGATGGTTCTTTTTATCACCGGCAATAAAGATTAACTGTAGGAAAATGAAGAACGCAACATTACCCCGAGGTTTTACAGGAATACAGTCACCTCATTCAGAACTGCTATAACACTTCATTTGTATATAAAATCCCCAAACAAACATGGTGTGTCTGTCTACAACATAGTCAGTCCCAAACTGAACACGCCAACATTATTGTCAACCATGCAGCGGATTCTAGGTTCACTCTAGCTTTGTGACCATGTTTGCCATGTGTAGCTATTAACTAAATGGTTGCTATTAATGGGACCATTACGTAAACTGTGTTTTTTTTGGGGTGTACTTAACCTCAGTTTGTGTTTTTGTATAACCTCCATCTCTCAGGCTATAAACAAGAATGGACGTACGGACAAACATAAAATCTATTTCCATGGACAAACACTCCCACACAGACACATTTATGCACTAACATATCCACAGAAACTCTCTCTCTCCCTCTCCCTCTCTACAGACACACACTCACAAAGACACACAAGGATGGCAGCCCTATACTGTAGCTGCCACACAAGAATAAGTATAATATTTACAGACTTGTCCAGTGTTTCTGGCTGTAGAAGAGATTTGTCTCAATTCCTCCTGGTGGGATGACAGAGTCACACTATATGCCCAAGACGGCAAAAAGAACCCTGAGTGTTCCGTTTCCCTTAACCTAACGGTTTCCATTTTCACACCACTCGTAGTGATACTAACACTCAAGACTTCACTGTGTGCGTGTGTGTGTGCGTACGTGTGTGTGGGGAGATCCCCTGGCCCTCTGCTCCCTTTTCTCTTATGTTGTTATGTCTAGTCTATTGGAGATGACCTAACCCTATACCTTCCAGCGTGGTGGAAGGTAACTATTCATTATTTCGCTGCCCGCTAGGTGGTAGCATAAGCTAACATGTGCCAGCGATTGAGTCCCATACTAAGAGCCTCCATTTCATTTCCGGGTTATCAGTGAGGTGGGGGTTTATTGTTGTGAGCAGCTAGTGATCAGTAGCATTAGCACATACCCCTTACCTCTCGTCGGAAGCGGTTACATGTCCGAAGCGACATGCGAGACAAAGTCACAAATGAAATCCGATCATCGGGATGCGTGACGGCTCACCATGGACAGTGCTTGAAGCTTTAGAGATACAGGGCTTTGAAAATCTTGCTTTTAATGGAGATAAACGGAGCCTGGATGTAAAAATCCCATAGCTGGTAGCAACCGGAGCAATACTAAACGGTAAATTGACGGTCGCCGATTTCATATATGGAGTATACGGGGGTTACGAACATGTACGTAGTGGCACCTGCCGTAGCTAGCCTAGGGGGTCCGAATATGTTCGTAGATGGCAGAAAAATAATTAAGTACATTTACTTAAGTACTAAGTACTTTTTCTCCACTACAATTATTTTTAAAACATTTGTTAGATTAGTTATTTTGTAGATTTGACCACTTCAGCCTATACATTTCAGCCATTTGAAAATAGCCGATCTACAAGCTTACAATGCGTCGTGATGCATATAACACTTGATTAACACACTTGATTAACACTTGATTGATGTCTGTGAGATCTTTCTGACCCATTTTGAGATTTTGAAGTTGATTATCTTTGCCCGTGAAGCTCTCAGAAGGTTCACCTTCCGTGACTTTACCTAAATATTCGATTCAAATCATCTGTTTTTTTCCCATCTGAAACATTTTCTAAATATGAATTTAGGCATATCAAGGCGTCTGGAGACGGTAGCCAAAAACATAGCAGGTGGTACCTGGCCTTACTACAGTCATGCAAGTGTTAAGTAAAACATGTGAGTACTTTTTTCCATCACTGCTGCTCACAGGTGGAAGGAAGCAGCATGCTGAGTCTCTGGGGGACGCCGTTGAACAGAGGATGATGTACTGTAGTGGCTATGCGTGGGAACCCCACTGGACATGGCGTGGCTGTCGGACAGAAAACTCGTGTCAACTTCTTTGTTCAAGAAAGACTGGAATAGAATCCCGCACACTGTCTTCACTTACAGTATTGTATTGAAGCATTAGAGCATCAGACCTTCATCAGGCCTGATTCCAGTCTTTCTCCTACTCCAGTCCATTTATCCGCACCACCTGTCCCTCTTATGTGTGCATAAGGACTTTTTTCTTCTAACTTCTTTGTTCATAAACGAATACCCTATAGGCTATTTATATTACGGCGTCGGGAAAAGGTCACAAATAATGCATCGATGTGATTCGCTATTGTCGCTATTTTGAAAGAAAACAAAAACCTGAAAGTGCAATTAAGTGCACAGGTTCTTTTTTTCCCCCAGTTATTGAAAAGTAACCGCTTTGGACTTACAAGTTTTCCACGCTGCTGAACTATATTGAATTCCTCTTCCCTTCTTTGACCCCTGTCCCCCCTCCCCCTTCCCATCCTCTCTATCTCTCTCTCTCTGCTCACCTTTCTGGATCACTAAAGAAACACACGCAGGGGGGAGTGAGTGGTGACGTGATATAATGCAGACCTGTAATAATGCAGAGCTGTAAAATATTATCTGTGAATTATAATCTCTCCCCGGCCCGGGGGGGTAATAATATGTTCTCATGTCTCTCTAGTAAGATCCAGAGTTTCACATCCGTTTTTTTTACACTATAGAGTCAAGTGGACACGTAAGGCTGTGGTCGTGTGTAAATGATTCATTACTGACACACACCTAATTTTTATGGGTCACGACTCAAGTAGGCCTACAAATCGTATTTGCAACTTTAAAAAAATGTGAAGTGAGGAGCGAGCTTATCATACATCATCATACATCGTCACATTCCGTTCTCAGCCAATCAAATCATCACATTCCGTGCTACAAACACACAAAGCTGTGCATATAGGTGGGGCTAGCGCCCCTCAAAAAAGGCAAAAGATTTATTTTTTAAATTAAAAATAAATAAACAAATGTTATGAATTTAAAAAATTAACAAACAAATCTAAGAAATTCCAATGTCAATAATTAAGAAGTAGTGAAAATAGCTGATCTACAAGCTCACAACGTGGCGCGAAGCGACACGCTGTGCGCTTGTATATATCTGCTATTTTCACTAGTTTGAGTCCCGGGCAAACATCTAACTTATCTTTTGGGTCTCGACCTGAAAAATGTGGGAAGTTTGGGAACCACTGACTGCACTGGGTCGAGTACAGCTGCCCTGGTTCCTGAGTGGCACACTGTAGCCTACCTTATCTACAACAGTGTCAGTTTTCAATGCATACATTGAAAAGGTTTGAAGTGATAAGAATAATGGGTTAAATGGTAAAAAGAAAAATAGCATTGATTTTAACTGATGAATTACCACCAATTTTAATTTTTAAATAAAATAAAGTCCTCGTTTTAGTTTAAAAGAGTTATGCACACGTTTGTTCTTTCGAGAGTGATTCATTGTAGATTCATCTCCAGAGGTCTGTGACACAGCCCCCAAAGTATGCTTGTTAGATTTTAGAACACGTGGCCCTGTCTGATTTAGTTTGGTGTCACCGAAGCAGGCACGATCCAGCGAGGAGGTGCACACATTGAGGACCTGGCTGACTGCATATTGAGCTCACGGTCTGTTTCTGTTGGAGCGCCGGGCCGCATATTTGAGCCACATGTGTGTTTGAGAAAGCGAGAGGGCCCAAATGAAACACACATTTTACGCCAGAGAACTGCTGTGTCTGCACTTGCATTCCTGGAACCAGACTCAGAGAGGCCGACAAAAGGAGGGGATGACAGTCACGACTGACCGTGAAATGGAATTCTGAGAATTATCCCGTCGGCCGCGGCTCATCCTTATGTTGAGTTTTTATTTCCTTTTTGAAACGTTTTTTTTTGGGACACTTGGCTACTACTGCTGCTGTCTGCTTTTCCAAAAAGGCTCCCCTCCTGCAGTGATCACCGATCTTCAACAGAGGGCAGCAGTCAGCCACAGAAAGAAGAATGCACTCTTGTGTGGCTCTGAAAAGCCAAGCCACATGTCCAAAGACAAGCCATGAACTTGAGCTGATTACATTCTGACTAATTTGTCCAATTTAGGGCTTGTTTGATTCATCGGTTTTAGAACATCTCTCCGGGACGAGCCAAAACCACCGTTTGCTCCATCTCCGAACATATTTGAGCGTCTGCCAGGCATATTTGGGGGCTGCATGCATGTTACTGAGGAGGAACAATATGTCAGTTTAGAGAGCACAGCTTCATTTGAGCAATAAGCAAGTATGTCACTTGAGTCATCTCAACGATATTGTGCAATAAGCTCTATGCTTTTGACAAGGGAAGTAAGTACAGGGGTTAGAGGCCACTATAAAGTTTTTTTTTTCCCCCCGTCCATTTTTCCTCTCAAATCGTTAGGATTGTCATGTTGGTCTCTTGAGGCCTCCTTTATCACCATAGCTTTCCACAGAGCAGAGTGTAACAGTCTTTATGTGTCCACAGAGCCACCTGTATAGGGTTTATGCTGCCCCATAGACACAGGCTGTGAAAGTCGATCCTCTCTATGACAGGTAGTAAAGACATTGTCGTCCACCGAGCACACGTTTTATGGCATTAATGCCATTGTCCTCGTTCTGTGCGGACTGACTTGAACTGAGCTCAAAGCTGCATTGTATAGTTCATCAGAAGTGCAATTTGAAAATGTCCCGTAGGAGCTCTCAAGGGAAACTGTAGTTAGTTATTTCTTTTAATTATTTTGTATTCATCATTGAATGAAGGTTTGTACAGATCTCCACGAGATTTTGCTTTTGTGATTCAGGGCCACAGGGAAGCCGGTCGCAGCAAGTACATGTAGCCTACTGCAAATGATGGATAATACAATTGGTCTGATTTTCTAGGTTGAATATATTAATCAACAGTGTCTGTTTCTGCCCCCGTTATCTCGATAATGGCCTGATAATAATAACAGTTCAGAATATTATCAGGCCATGAAAAGAATTTGATTGGCTATTTGTTGTTTGACAATAGAGCCATGGTAGCCTGACGTGTTTTCCCATTACCCAGTCTGGTTTTGCCTCTGGGTGAGGGGAGTGATACAAGGCCTGAATGCAAGATGATAACTGATATTTAGTCCTAGGGCTGATGACAGCTGACCAATAAACAGTAGCTGACCAATCATTGCAAGCTAAAGTGCCACTGTGTGCGACCTCAGAGGGGGGCAGGGCCATACGTTAGTCTGACGAACCAATAGTCCGACATACGTGGCCGGTTAAGACTCACCCGTGGCTTCCGCGTGTGGTTAGGGTTAGGTTAGGGTTAGGGGTAGGACTATTACGTGCCGGACTGTTAGGACATCGGACCAAAGATACAGTATGCACCCAGAAGGATCAGCATGTCAAACATTGATGAAATGTGATCTTCTCATGGTCTTTCTGACTAAATAAGGCTATACGCATACTGTAGGATAACAAATGATCGCTCAGTAACCAACCTCTCGGCCCTTGCTGCATCAGTCCTTGTCTACGGCTCCTGATACCCTGGCCCTCAGTCGGATAACCCCAGGCAACGACAAATGTTTGGGTGATAATCGTTTCTGGGAAATCTTACTTTTATCGACACAGCATATTTAAAGTGATCCAAGGTCGTCGTCATTTGTGTCTCTCTACTGACTGGGTTTTCGGGTCATTATGTGTTTGACCAAATCTCCCATGAGGAGCAAGCCTCCTCCTTGCTCAACTCCCCTCTTTGTCAGGGTTCCTCCAAGAATAAGATGGATGTGTTGAGCTGCCGCAAACACCAAAATGGGAGGGCAGGGCGCAGGCTATAAAAATATTAAGGAACTGTCCGTTCTCTTGTGTTCTCCATGCAAGGCTCTTGGCTTCATAAACAGTGATGTACTTTCCTTAAATGTTTCTCTCAGTGTTTATCTCTTTGCTGTTTGTAGGTCTTACCAAACTGACCCATTCACCCACTCTCTTTTGCTGTATCTGTCTCGTTCCCCTCTAATTCCCTCTTTTCTCTCTTATTTGTCTCTAAATTGTTTTGATAGAACGCAATGCAAGTATTTTTATTCCCGAAATGTACAGGTATGCATTCCATTTTGCTGTCAAAGGTCGGGGTTTGATTTCCGGCCGGGTCATACCAAAGACTCTCAGGCACTCATCATCATCATCATCATTATCACCTTTATTTATACTCAGAAGTACAATTGAGGACAAGCCTTCATTGTCTCCACCAGGCCGAAGGCATGGGGAGAGTATGTTTTGCACTCCGTCCGTCCGTCCGTGTGTCCGTCCGTGTGTCCGTCCGTCCGTCCGTCCGTGACAGGCCGAAGGCATGGGGAGAGTATGTTTTGCACTCCGTCCGCCCGTCCGTGTGTCCGTCCGTGTGTCCGTCCGTCCGTCCGTCCGTGTGTCCGTCCGTCCGTCTGTGAACAGCTAATCTCCGGCACCGTTAACCCGGTCGATGCCACATTTTGCACACACTCCCTGGATGCCAACGATGAACCTCTGCCCCAAAACTTCCAGAACGGCCTGTTATAGCACCACCAGGAGGCCGCTTTGTGCAAAACAAGTTTTTGGACAGTACACCTACATATTTTGTTCAAACATCACGCAAATTGGTACACAGTCTCTCTAGAGCCATTCAACGAAACGTGTCTTTCAGATTTCTCAGACTCCATCCTGATTGGCTAAGATTGGCTTCCAAAGTTTGCAGGAGTGCTCAGTTTCAAACAAAATGCTGCAAATCATGAACACATCGTGTGATTTCCGTGAAATTGTGCACGCACATTCCCACTAGGCCGAGGAAGAAATGCCACATGAACATTTTCAACTCAGCCTCATGGTGGCGCTATAACTGGCCGAAAAGTGTTTTACCTCTAACTGCACGGATCTGTGAATAACTTTGTATGCCAACTCCCTAGAGGCCAAGGAAAAACCCTTGCCTGGAATTTTTCACATCTGCTCTTTATAGCGCCACCAGGAGGCCGACATATGTAAAACACATTTTCTAATATTACTCCTTCAGATTTTATCCAAATTTCACGCAAATCGGTACACATGCTCTCCATAGTCATGTGATCAAGATGGGTTTGTTTGATTTCTCATAATCCACCCTCATTGGCTATGATTCGTTTCTATACTTTTCAGGAGTAGCCCGCTGTGTACCCGTTTTGTACAAATCGCCACAACTACTCAACGCAGCGTCCGATTGTGGTGAAACTGTGCATGCATATTCCCACTAGGCTTTGGAAGAAATGCCACTTGACCGTTTTCAAATCAGCCTCATGGTGGCGCTACAACAGGCCAAGCCGCGACACACACACACACACACACACACACACACACACACACACACACACACACACACACACACACACACACACACACACACACACACACACACACACACACGTTTATATTGCTCCTAAACATTTTGCCAAACATCACACACACACTCCTATCCTCCTGGTGGAGACCTGTGCCCAGAAGGGCACTTTTTCTAGTTTTCAATGTACCCGAGGGTTGGATTGGGGTAAGTCCCTGCGACAATGCGACATACTAGCGTCATTTCCAGGGGTGTACTTAAGCAATATTACACGAGAGGGTGTGGACTGTGGGTTAACGTGATTATTGCCACGACAGTGATGCGGTAAGGAACGAGACGAAGTCAAGTTCCGCAAGCATCACAGAAGTGGCAATAATCACGTTAAAACCACACCCTCGAGTGTAATATTGCAATTATACAACAGTTACCCTTACCCTAAGAAAATCACTGAAAAGATATTTTTTTTGAATGACAGATGTAGTCACTACGACCACAAATGTCCCAAGAAACTAGCTAGCCTAGCCACCGAGTTTGCTAGCGCTCTGGGAAAACAGAGCAGCTGAATTCTTTGTTTTGATTTGGTGGTGAATGGTGCTGGTTTAACCCACGGCTAGAAGGCCGTTTCAACCAATCAGATTGCTTCCTCGAAACGACCTGTGGTATACTTGTACATCAAGCTGCCTCACGCTACAGAAACAGGAGATAGGCTCCTAGGCGCCCTATGGGCTTCATGGCTCGGCAAGGCTTACTTATATAAGTTCAACTAAATACGTTGATGGGCACACCTTGTTTGAGCAGCATTGGTATGACAAAACCATATAGTTCCTCTAGTCTACACGGTGTACACAGATAGAAACCAGATTGTGTGAGATTGCAGCAGCACTTCTGTTTGCTTGGTAAACCTGTAAAAGAGGAGGGGGGGGGGGGGGGGGGGGGGAGAAAAAATAGGCCACGTAATTTAGAGGCAGATCCATTTCCACTGTGCTCAGTTTACTTTTAACTGTTTCAACCAGTCTGCCCCACACCTGGTCTCAGAGTGTGGCAGTGAACAGAACAGAGCACGCACTGTTCTGCGGCCCAGACAAAACTGCAGAGCCATGCGGAAAATAAATCAGCCCCACGTTCGTTAAACAAAAAAGCTGTGGGCAGATTTATTTCATTATTGGGTCTCCCTAATTTAGAGCGTCCACTCTGTCTTTTTACCTCCATTTCTTTTTGGTCTCACATACAGTATGTCAAGGAGCAGATAGAGCCTTAACCATAATACTTCTCTAATGAAGCGGTTCCCAAAGCTTGTGACTCTAAAGAGAAATTAGATGTTTGCCCAGGACCCAAACTAGTGAAAATAGCAGATCAATAAGCTCACAACACGGCGCAAAGCGAACCGTTGTGTGCTTGTAGATCAGCTATTTTCACGACTTCTTAAACATTTGTTTTATAATTTATGGAATTTCTTGAAATGACTCAAAAAATAATAATAATAATTTAGTTTTAATTCATGAAAATCTTTGCTTTTTGGGGAATGGCTTTTGAAAATGTTTTTGAAATAAATAATGATTCAAAACTAAAAGTTAAAAAACAAAACAAAGGGACCCATAAAAATATGTCCGCGACTCACATGTGGGTCCCACCCCAGTGCTCTTATGAATCCGGTTCAAAGGGAATGGAGTGTTAGTTTTGTGGCCCCGCCTCTTTGCTATCTCATGCTGTTTCTTCTTTTTTGTTGTTTTTTTTGGAGCTCTGAAAAAAAGGAAAAGAAATAAGAAGCTTGCCCAGCCACCCAAATGACTGCATAATGACCCTGTGAAATGTCTAGTACCAAGTAGTTCCTGGTGTCCCTGAAATAACACAGGCTAAACCTGCACAAATATGCCTCTCGGTCCAAGGAGGGGGGAAACCCTCGTGGAAATAATAATCACCCATTAAGTTCAAATATTTCAAAGTGTACTGTTCTGTTTTTATTGTACCACTAGGCCTACGAATCGTCTTTGATACAGTTCCCATCCCCACACACAGAAATGCATATAATTCACAATTATTCTCTCCCTCCCTCTCCCCGCCCCTCTCTCTCTCTCTCTCTCTCTCCCCCCCCCCCCCCCCCCTCTCTCTCTCTCTCTCTCTCTCTCTCTCTCTCTCTCTCTCTCTCCCTCTCTCTCTCTCTTTCTCTCCCTCTCTCTCATATGGTGTAATGCACAGTGCATGGATGAAAGTGTTGATTGGTTATCATGGTGACTTTATGATGCTGGTGCTTGCAGGGCTGAGGTCGCAGCAGTGCATGCAAACTGTGAAACCGCATCGCCCCCGAATCTGCCATCGTTGTGAAAATAAACACAGAAAGGCACGGCGGTTTTCACAACAAAAATTCTGGAGATTTTCTCGTTTGCAAGATTTCCACTCCTTCATTTCGAAAGCATATTATCCAGTGCAGATGATGGGGATAGCTCATCAAAGCAAACGTTCAAACAGAAGAGAGCAAACAGAAGTGTTTGTTATTATTACTGGCAGATGAAGAAGGATTCGGTAAAGCATTAAAGCTTCGAGGACAGCCAGGCCCATTGGGCAGCATCCATCCTCCCAGGCTGTGCCAGCACAACACATTTCAAAGTTAAACAAGAGTCTAAAAGCCTCGATGTGGCCCCTATAGACTCTATAGGGGCCACATCCAGGCTTTAAGACTCTATAGTATGTGTGGATTGCGGTTATATTATGTGAATGCAGCGGATATCCGGATATTTTTATATAATTTGTATATAAATTATATGAGGGGCCCTCCACAATGAATGGAGAATTTACGTCATAATTATGTGTCTGAGCAAATCGGCTGTCGGTATGTCGGTGGAAACCCTTGGCCAATAAGGGACCACCATTCTTGATGACGTAACTAAGGTATGTTTCAAGGTTGGTATAAGGTCAATAATTGATTAGAGCACCCCTCACTTCACACAGGTGTGATTTTTGTGTATACAAATATATTTTGTCCAATCTATAATACAATAAAACGTACAATTGGGGTGGTTGTAATTGGTCTCCCTACTCTTTGAGACATTCAGATCATGTGTCTAGATTTGAACTTTGACCTTTGAACATGATCCTGTTTTTGGTTTGACACGAAGGTCAACCTTAGCAAGCAAGCGGGTATTGTTAGCACGGTGCTCAGAACTTGGTGCCTAATATCTGCAATGACCAGTACCTTATATAGACATAATGACCAGTACCATGTAGACATAATGAACAGTATAGCTTATAGACATAATGACCAGTACCATGACATCCCTGTCACACAGTGCTGTGTGAGGGGCCTGATGTGACAGGGCCTGACATCCCTGTCACACGGTGCTGTGTGAGGGGCCTGATGTGACAGGGCCTGACATCCCTGTCACACGGTGCTGTGTGAGGGGCCTGATGTGACAGGGCCTGACATCCCTGTCACACAGTGCTGTGTGAGGGGCCTGATGTGACAGGGCCTGACATCCCTGTCACATTGTGCTGTGTGAGGGGCCTGATGTGACAGGGCCTGACATCCCTGTCACACGGTGCTGTGTGAGGGGCCTGATGTGACAGGGCCTGACATCCCTGTCACATTGTGCTGTGTGAGGGGCCTGATGTGACAGGGCCTGACATCCCTGTCACATTGTGCTGTGTGAGGGGCCTGATGTGACAGGGCCTGACATCCCTGTCACATTGTGCTGTGTGAGGGGCCTGATGTGACAGGGCCTGACATCCCTGTCACATTGTGCTGTGTGAGGGGCCTGATGTGACAGGGCCTGACATCCCTGTCACATTGTGCTGTGTGAGGGGCCTGATGTGACAGGGCCTGACATCCCTGTCACATTGTGCTGTGTGAGGGGCCTGATGTGACAGGGCCTGACATCCCTGTCACATTGTGCTGTGTGAGGGGCCTGATGTGACAGGTTCTGACTTCCCTGTCACACAGTGCTGTGTGAGGGGCCTAATGTGACAGGGCCGTCATTGTAACATTAATGGTAATTTGTTACCATGGTAACAGTATTAAATGGTAACATGGTGACATGGTAACGGCCCTGTGACAGGGCTGTCAGGTCATGTCACATCTACATGCGAACAGTACTATACCGTATTAGGAGTATAAATGAGGCTTTAGTAGCCTTTCTAGACATGCTTCCTTCCACCAGTAAAAAAAACCAAGCCCCCAGGGAGGCTCTCCAGCGTTGAAGCGCTGACCCCTACTGGTCAGTGCTGAGAATGCAGGCGGGCCCGTGGATTTAGCATGAGGAAACCCCTTGCAGCTCGGGTTTAATATTGAGCACTTCCACATTTTGGACACCAAACTTTGGACACCAAATCAAAAAAATGCGGAAGTAGACCGTTCTTCCGGGTGCTTCAAAACGCCACTGAGCAACTTCCATGGAAATGAATAGTAGGGGGCGGGGCGGTCCTCTATCCTTTATAACTCTGTGGTACAAACCCCTAGCCAATGTTCCAGTTACAATATAGGCAATGTTCCATCACCAGCCCAATAAAAAAAATCACACTCGTGTGAAGTGAGGGCCGCTCTTATCATTCATCACATTCCATGCTCACTCAGCCAATCAAATCATTTCCGTGGTACAAACACACAAAGCTGTGAATTGGAGGGGCTAGCGCCCCTTAAAAACATGCAACTATACACGTTTTTGGGGAGCGGATGATTTATTTGTACACACGGATAGCATCAGAGCACATCTGCGCATCTCTTTTGTACATAAGTGATAGTGAAAGTGACAATTTTCACCTAAAGGCATACTTGCCATGTCTGCGATGTGGTTCTGATTATACTATAATTTGGTGTCTACAGACATGCACTCAATACAAGACATAATTTAATGACCTTCTTCCAGACAACTAAAGGAATTGTGCAAGATGTAGTGAGAAGTATACTGTCTTGGTTAACTCAGTTAAATGTTGTTTTCAGTTTAATCTAAGCTATCCATAAATTCCAGGAACCTTTTTGTGTCTGTCTGTCTGTCTGTCTGTCTGTCTGTCTGTCTGTCTGTCTGTCTGTCTGTCTGTCTGTCTGTCTGTCTGTCTGTCTGTCTGTCTGTCTGTCTGTCTGTCTGTCTGTCTGTCCCGTGCATACAGTAACTCGGGCACTGTCCGACCAAAACACTTCAAACGGTGGTAACAATCCATCAGTTCAACTCCAGATGACCCCTGTGGCAGTTCACCCTGCCACTGATGATATATTGAACGACCTGTATTAAATTCTGATTATTTATTTCTAATCTAACAGGAAGGTCGGACACAAAGGGGTTAAAGTTTGAATTATTATTTATTGTGTATGTTGCAGAGAATTATATTATTTCGGGCTGTGTATGTATATTGGTTGATTGTTAATTGCTTGTTGTCTCCATGGTAGGGAGCAACTATCAGCTGTGGGGTGTGGGGAACAGTATATGAGGGTTTGTTTAGAGTACCCTGCTTTCTCATTGTTTATATGATATGGTTAATTGATTGAATAATAAGTGATGTATAATAATATGTGATGAATAATATGTGTTGTCCCTGGACATTATGAAGTACTGGTGTAATTGTGGAATCAATTCAGGGTGTGTTCCAGTGGGAGGGGCTTAGCCTTTATATGTAGGGAGGCCTCCCACTGCCGGGCAGTCAAAGTAGGACTGTGGAGGTGGAAGGAGCTAGGGCCACCTGTCCAGTACAGCTGTAAATACCTTTGTTTTTTGGTCTGTGTGAATAAAGACAAACAGCATCTCTGCATCAAGGACTGCCTGGACGTTATTTTCTATATATTTTCCTGGTTTTCATACTACCCACACTAGGCAAGTGTGACAACCCCTATTCCCATCTTTTCCACTGTCCTGTATGACACAACACAAAATGGCACCAGGGACATTGGGAAATTTGGGACAACTCCCGAACGGCCGGTCCAGTCCAGGCCGGTCTGGGCCAGCAGTTTTTTATTTATTTGTTATTAATAAAATAGGCGTGATCGAGGCCTTTGGCCGCGCGCCTAGAGGGCCTCCGCAACTCCACTTCCCAGGCTGAATTATGGGCCCACCACGTCCCTGAATGGCACCCTGATAATCGGTTCTGAAAGACACAAGGTGATGCATGGTTACAGTTTCATCCTTATATTCATGCATGAGTTTGTTGACTTTGTTCATTAAAGCCCAACTCCGATGCTAGAAGTTCACATGCATGTTTGCTTGTGTGAAGCATGCACTCTCTTGGGATGTTTAAGATAGTACACTTGTACACTAGTTACTAGTACACTCAAGGGCATTTGCAGTGTGGCTCGGGCTGATGCAGCAGCGCCCGATGTTTGTTACCAAGGGCAACGACAACAGTATTAATTAATACCCGGGTGATCACTTCACGTACCCATAAAATGTTGCCACAAAGACGATGAGAAGATTACATTTGCAACCATGGATTCCATGTTTGAAGGTTGAGTTAATTCTGCATGTTGACCACAAACCACAAATATCTGTACCTAGGACACACCGAATCTTGGTGTGTTTGGAGGGGTGTAGGCATCGGCTTCCCTGACCGTTCAAGCATAGGAGAGAACAAAAAGACCAATAACCGGCACGTAGGGTGGATTAAAAAATTGACTGGGCCAATTAGCATCGCGCAACTGAAACCGGTTTTGCCAACTTGCTAATGAGGGACCATTTAAAACAAAGGTGTCTTGCTGTGGTTGGTGTTTGGGAAAAATCCTGCCTAGGGCACCAAATTGCTCAGGGCTGACTGGGCCTGTGCCCGAGTGGCCTAATGGACGCTACGCTTCTGACAATAACAATAGTCTATTTGCCTGTCAGCAACCACCCTAATAAGTACAATATGCATGAATGGATGCATTCCCAACCTGGGTGTGCCGGTGCCCGCATGTAGGCCTATAGCCTACCACACCGCATGCTCTAACAACAGGTACAGCAAATACTCTGAGAATGTCTACAATGGGTATTAACCAGGTCTGGCAAGCATTCCCAACTTGCTTCGCTCCTGATTAGCATTGACCCTGAGTAGGCCGGTGCCCACATTCATTAAATGTTATAATGGAAGTGAAAGGGCCCGGATCAGGCTGAAACCTCTGGAGTCATACGTCACAGTGGCACCATAGATGGCTGAAGTCATAGGCTGGCCACATTACATTTCTGAGATCCATATTAGAGCCACGCCAATGATGCCATATGACTAATACCTTAAAGGAGCACTTCAGCCATTGTCAAGTTCAATATAGGTCCTCACTCCAGTCCTCACTGATTTTCATAATAAGATGGCACCTTTTCTGCCTACTCACTCTGGGTCTCAGAGGTGGGCTGTGCACAGTTCAGAAGCCCGCCTACCAATGAAATAAACACAAATGTTTCTCTCCCCCCGTCTCTCTCTCCCTCTTTCCTGTCAATCTTCACTTGTATCTATCAATAAAGGCAGAAAAGCAAATCTTACAAAAGCACACACACACAAACGCGCACACACACACACACACACACGCACACACACAGCTTAGAGTGAAACAGTGTGAAAAGTCAAAATAAAATGAACGAAAAAGCCATTGCACTAGACCTTCATTTAAAAGAAGTCTGCATAATTGCAGAAAGTAGAAGAATTGTTATTTCGATCAACGTGGTACCAACATCAATACAGCATGGAATTGTGGACAAAGTCTTATCCAACGACAACAAAATATTTTAAGTTTTGGGTCTGAGAGGTGAAATCTCATCAAATGGTGGTCCGTGGCTCAAATGCCCAATAGGTAATGGGCCTTGATATAAAAGGGTTGAAAACCTCTGAGTACATTAAATATGAAAGTACTGTACACAGAGAGAGCATCCTCTTAGGAAGGAAGCAGGGCAGCCTCTCCATTAGTGCCCCTCTCACTTTATTCACCACCATCTCCTGCGGGGACATTGGTTATTTTTGGACCGGTGGGGGGATCACGTTACGACCATGAGTAGACCCCCTCAGACAGGAAATCACCCATTGCGACACCCAGCAGCTCCTGCATTCTTGGCCCCTGGGCCTGACTGATTGGCTGACTGCCTGAATGACTGATTAGTATTTTGGCGATTCAACCCCCATACTAGACTGATCTAGAGAAGAGAGGGAAGTCCACTAGATAGAACAATCCATCAGTTCAACTCTAGGTGACCCCCACTCCCATCTTTTCCACTGTCCTGTATGGCACAACTAGGGTTATTGGGACCCGGGAACCGGTTCTTTTTCAGACCCGGTTACAAGATTTAAGAACCGGAACCGATTCCATTGTATAGAGCTGGTTATGTGGACTTGACGTCTGCTATTATGCAATTACAATACCGGTGGTTCTCAAACGTTTTAATTTCACAGTTACAGTCCTGTAACTGTAACTGGGTCCATTTGGTTTCATTTGTACTCTCTCAGAGTTACAGTCCTGTAGGGTCCATTTGGAACCCGCTATAGGAATCGTTAAAGGGAACCGCTAAGGAATCGGACCGTTAAGTGGTTCAGTCCACCCGACGTGCCCACACGTTATAAGCAATCCAATCGACGGGTTGCAATGACGTGCTGCAGAAAGAATGTCTCGTCTCTCCTAATCTAGGGCTTTTGATCAGGTGGATATACTAAGCTCTTCATTTCTTACTTCTCAACTGCCTCTCGTTCAAAATATGAACGCGATGGATTATTTAGAGATAATATTGAAACGAGAGAAAGGTAAGCAAGCAAAATAATATCTATTTTTTTTTTCGGAACAGAAGGGGGGGGGGCTTTACAGAGTAAAAGCGGCCCCAGAGCTTCTATTTTGAAGGAATCCCGGCGCTGGTTGTGTTAAGAGGGAGTCTTTAAGGAACCGGATTTATGCATTTATTGAACAGTAAACTGTAGTGTAAAAGCACGCTGCAGGTAGGTACAGTATACTATTAGTCATCCCCATCTTCATAGATGCCTAATGGGGGAGGAGAGGCATAGCAAGGAAAAAAGGAACAGGTAAAAAAATCATGATATTGTCGCACTTCGACCCAAACCATGACACAGAAGTCAATATTCAACATTCGCCCGCAGGTGGCCAGTACAGGTGAATACGTTTCTGCTTGATTTAAGCGGCTGACGCGGTGCTCCGCCTCCCTCTACCTGCCTCTCTCCGGTGTGGAGGCGCCTACCTGGTTGGCGGCCCTCCATAGAGATCCCACAATATGTACAGATATGTACATAAATTGCATTCAGCATAAAAATGTAGCAGCCTATAGCAGGTGTGTGTGTGAGGTTAGACATAAGGTGCAAAAAGTAGCAGGTATGAACATATGATTAGACTTAACAAAAAAAGATAGCAGCAGATGCTCTAAATGAGGTAGCGCCCCTCAAAAAACATATAGGGCTCATATAGGGCTCTATTTCCGTCAGTGACTTACACCATCAGGTGACCTGATGAAGACCAGTCATGGCCGAAACGTTGTGTCACTATATGTCAATGTTTTAAATAAATGAAACACAAATTAATAAAATACTTCCTTTTCTTTTACACTGTATATCAAGCTTGGTCCAGCACCAGCGAGGGACTGGGTGTGCGCAACCCTCTTGTTTTTTAAACTGTGTGAACACAAACATTGGCTGATGATTGGCTGATCACCCCATAGCGATGATTTGATTGGCTGAGCAAAGTACATATTGAGGCTAAAAGTGAGGGCAGAAATGTGAAGACGAAAAGTGAGTGGCCGGAATGACATTCGGGATTTGACATTTGTTGTTTGGTTTAGCACGGAATGTGATGTATGTTGATGACGTATGATGATGTAGAGCGCCCCTCACTTCACACAAGTGTGCTTTTTACTATTTTGAAAAACATTTTTGAATAGTTCAAAATAGCCAAACTACAAGCTCACAACGTGTCGATGTAGTTTGGCTAGTTGAACAATTTTAAAAGGTTTTTCAAAATAGTACAAAAACAAAAAAAGCAGATACGTTTAGGGATAAGGGCACTGACAAAAACAGGGCCCACAGTCCACATGATTGTAAAAAGCAACAACAAGGTCCACACAGGAAGGTAGTCCACATGACGTTTAAACACAGGTAAAAGCCCCATGTGTAAATCCACATAGTAGTCCACAATTAACTCCACATGGAAGGTAATCCAGCATGAGGAAAAGCAGTCTGTCATAAAGGAAAGTGTTCCAGACAGTGTGGCAGGCCAGGCTGGTGACAGGCGGTGTGCAGGCCTTGTTCAACAGGCTGTTGTTGGTTGCCGGGTGGGAAAACATTTCCCAAATCTGGTGGCCTGATTAACATCACGTAGTTAATGTTGCCAAGCTTCATGCAAAGCCGCCTTTCAGCGCCATGGCGCTCCCATGCAACAGACATTGTTCTTGCCTCGGAAATCAAAAGTTTTAAATCTTGGTCGAAGCCGATGACTGGAAGGCCGATCTTTCTAAACTGTCCACAGCACACGTCTGAGACACAGTCAAGACAAGGTTGAAAATGGCTGAAGTGCTCCTTTAAGCATTTATATTTTGGCTTACCGGTATGTGAGCCTGTTGATGAGCTATTTGAAAATGTACAAAGATTCGGAACATTTTGAACCTCCACACCTATAATGGCATGCCCAAAATAGGGATTACGGTTAATGTGGTTAATTAGGCTGTCACGATTAAGCTGATGACATATGATGTCCAGCTAACTGGCGACAACGCTGGCCAATTAACTGTACCACACGCACCCTGCTGTTCCGGGATCTAGGATCATTACAGCATAGCAGCAACACCCGGCATAATACAACCATGTGCTGCGTGCTATTTGTTTGGTAAGTACATTCCTGGGGTTAGCTTGGAAACCACGTAGTTACAATGTGGGGAATATCAAAGAACAAGCGGCCACCAGGGCTGGAGAGGAGAGCGTGGGAGGTTTGTGACAAACCTCCAAGTCTTCTCCATGTGCCCACTGAACACACGTGTGTGTGCATGGGTGTGCGTCATTATATCTCGATTTTATATATTATACGTCGTCATACGACGGTGCCGCATGCTGGGAATGCCGATGGCCGATGGCTTGTGAATCATAATCAAAACTCAATAGTCATATTTGGCACGCAACACTGTCATCATACGATGGAGAATGAATGAAACATAATGCCTGTGCGTGAGTGTGTGTGTGTGTGAGTATTTATGTGTGTAGGTTATATTAAGCCACATGGTTTAGGTGTGTGTGTGTGTGTGTGTGTGTGTGTGTGTGTGTGTGTGTGTGTGTGTGTGTGTGTGTGTGTGTGTGTGTGTGTGTGTGTGTGTGTGTGTGTGTGTGTGTGTGTGTGTGTGTGTGTGTGTGTGTGTGTGTGTGTGTGTGTGTGTGTGTGTGTGTGTGTGCATGTGTGTGAGGGTGAGAGAGGGAGTCTTCCTGCTCCTGACCAAAGGGGGTCGTTTAGCTGTTTAATAGTGGACCCCCGCCCATTTTCAATGGAGCATCATCTCAGGCTCAGCCAGACACGTCCCAGAGGAAATCCTCTGCCAGGTCAGGCCAGACGCAACATGTAGCCTATAGCGGTACAAACATTATCACACCGTGCAATCTACCCGCACTGTTTTAAACTGATGAACCCATTTGTTCAAAAAGGAGATTGTATAAAAGAGCTATAGAAGCTTGCGCACTCATGTCTAGAGAGCACTCCACGCGTCTATGTGGCAGTGCGATCTGAGTGAGACACACACACACAAACTGTGGAAACCGGGCAGCGGTGGCCTAAGGGTTAGAGGAGTGCCCTTGTTGCCGAAAGGTTGCCGGTTCGATTCCCCGGACGGGAAGGAAAAATCTGGGTGAGGAAGTGATTGTCATCACTCACCCAACACCGCTGAAGTGCCCTTGAGCAAGGCACTGAACCCCCAACTGCTTCCCCTGGAGCTGCTTAGTGGCCAACAGTATAAGACTGTGGTTGTACTGGTCAGCTCCCAGGTTTTAATGTGTCTGTATGTCTGTCTGTGTGTTTCTATGTGCAGGGCGTTGCTGAAAATGAGCACCTGTGCTCAGCTACTTCCCTGGGTAAATAAAGAATACAAAAATTAAAATGTTGAACCAAGGCAGACAGCGATTTATCTTTGGCCACTATGACCGTGTTTTTTCCGTGCTGGGCAGGTTGTGCTGTTGTTAATCCGTGTTGATGTTGTTGTGTTCTCTGCTTCTTGGTTCAAGCATGTCAAAAAGACGGAACATAGCAGATCCAAACAAACAAGAACAATTACTGTACACGTATATGCACATTTCACAACATGCAGCCCCCTCCCCCCCCCCCCACACACACACACACACACACACACACACCAGCATCATCAGAATCATACACACGCACACACTGACAAAAACACAGACACACGTGTGTTTGTACCCATAACACACAACACAACATTTGGCAACCATTACCGATGCTTGCATACGGTATAATGGGCACATAAAAGTTTACCTCGCTCTTCAACAGCACACACACGCACGGACGCACGCACAAACGTGCGCACACGCGCACACGTACTTGTCCCCCAAAATGTGACGAGGCCATTTGTATAGGGCATTGTAGGAGCAATTTGTGAAATGTGTGGTAACACTCAGGATCAGCTGGTTTTTATTCCATTTTTTTCTGTAGCACACAAATAGCTTATGCGTTTTACACATGGTGGCCGCGTGTTCTGGACAGTGAAAACACACACATGTGACTGTGTAGTCTACGTGCGCGCACACACACACACACACACACACACACACACACACACACACACACACACACACACAACTGACCTCTCTCTCTCGCTCTCTCTCTCTCTCACACACACACACAGCGTTTCTTGCCATATCGATATGGTACGATACGATTATCGGGCAGGAATACGATGCGATTATTTCCATATCGATTAATTGAACCCACCTACAGCCGTGAGGAGACTTCATCCTACTCCCCCCGCCCAACACTCCCAGACTGTCTGCCCCGGGGTCTCCTCCCAGTGGGGCGTGCATCGAGGACCCAACACTCCCAGACTGTCTGCCCCGGGGTCTCCTCCCAGTGGGGCGTGCATCGAGGACCCAACACTCCCAGACTGTCTGCCCCGGGGTCTCCTCCCAGTGGGGCGTGCATCGAGGACCCAACACTCCCAGACTGTCTGCCCCGGGGTCTCCTCCCAGTGGGGCGTGCATGGAGGACCCAACACTCCCAGACTGTCTGCCCCGGGGTCTCCTCCCAGTGGGGCGTGCATCGAGGACCCAACACTCCCAGACTGTCTGCCCCGGGGTCTCCTCCCAGTGGGGCGTGCATCGAGGACCCAACACTCCCAGACTGTCTGCCCCGGGGTCTCCTCCCAGTGGGGCGTGCATCGAGGACCCAACACTCCCAGACTGTCTGCCCCGGGGTCTCCTCCCAGTGGGGCGTGCATCGAGGACCCAACACTCCCAGACTGTCTGCCCCGGGGTCTCCTCCCAGTGGGGCGTGCATCGAGGACCCAACACTCCCAGACTGTCTGCCCCGGGGTCTCCTCCCAGTGGGGCGTGCATCGAGGACCCAACACTCCCAGACTGTCTGCCCCGGGGTCTCCTCCCAGTGGGGCGTGCATCGAGGACCCAACACTCCCAGACTGTCTGCCCCGGGGTCTCCTCCCAGTGGGGCGTGCATCGAGGACCCAACACTCCCAGACTGTCTGCCCCGGGGTCTCCTCCCAGTGGGGCGTGCATCGAGGACCCAACACTCCCAGACTGTCTGCCCCGGGGTCTCCTCCCAGTGGGGCGTGCATCGAGGACCCAACACTCCCAGACTGTCTGCCCCGGGGTCTCCTCCCAGTGGGGCGTGCATCGAGGACCCAACACTCCCAGACTGTCTGCCCCGGGGTCTCCTCCCAGTGGGGCGTGCATCGAGGACCCAACACTCCCAGACTGTCTGCCCCGGGGTCTCCTCCCAGTGGGGCGTGCATCGAGGACCCAACACTCCCAGACTGTCTGCCCCGGGGTCTCCTCCCAGTGGGGCGTGCATCGAGGACCCAACACTCCCAGACTGTCTGCCCCGGGGTCTCCTCCCAGTGGGGCGTGCATCGAGGACCCAACACTCCCAGACTGTCTGCCCCGGGGTCTCCTCCCAGTGGGGCGTGCATCGAGGACCCAACACTCCCAGACTGTCTGCCCCGGGGTCTCCTCCCAGTGGGGCGTGCATCGAGGACCCAACACTCCCAGACTGTCTGCCCCGGGGTCTCCTCCCAGTGGGGCGTGCATCGAGGACCCAACACTCCCAGACTGTCTGCCCCGGGGTCTCCTCCCAGTGGGGCGTGCATCGAGGACCCAACACTCCCAGACTGTCTGCCCCGGGGTCTCCTCCCAGTGGGGCGTGCATCGAGGACCCAACACTCCCAGACTGTCTGCCCCGGGGTCTCCTCCCAGTGGGGCGTGCATCGAGGACCCAACACTCCCAGACTGTCTGCCCCGGGGTCTCCTCCCAGTGGGGCGTGCATCGAGGACCCAACACTCCCAGACTGTCTGCCCCGGGGTCTCCTCCCAGTGGGGCGTGCATCGAGGACCCAACACTCCCAGACTGTCTGCCCCGGGGTCTCCTCCCAGTGGGGCGTGCATCGAGGACCCAACACTCCCAGACTGTCTGCCCCGGGGTCTCCTCCCAGTGGGGCGTGCATCGAGGACCCAACACTCCCAGACTGTCTGCCCCGGGGTCTCCTCCCAGTGGGGCGTGCATCGAGGACCCAACACTCCCAGACTGTCTGCCCCGGGGTCTCCTCCCAGTGGGGCGTGCATCGAGGACCCAACACTCCCAGACTGTCTGCCCCGGGGTCTCCTCCCAGTGGGGCGTGCATCGAGGACCCAACACTCCCAGACTGTCTGCCCCGGGGTCTCCTCCCAGTGGGGCGTGCATCGAGGACCCAACACTCCCAGACTGTCTGCCCCGGGGTCTCCTCCCAGTGGGGCGTGCATCGAGGACCTCCCTATAGGGAGACACCCGAGAGGCATCCTAACCAGATGCCCAAACCACCTAAGCTGGCGCCTTTCCAGGCGAAGGAGCAGCGGCTCTACTCCGAGTCTCTCCCGCGTGACTGAACTTCTCACCCAATCTCTAAGGGAGATGCCAGCCACCCGTCGAAGAAAACTCATTTCGGCCGCTTGTATTCGCGACCTTATTCTTTCGGTCATGACCCACACTTCATGACCATAGGTGAGAGTAGGAACGAAGATTGCTCGGTAGACAGAGAGCTCTGCCTTCTGCCTTCGTCACAACAGTGCGGTACAGCGACTGCAATACCGCACCTGTCGCTCCGATTCTCCGGCTGATCTCCTTCTTTGTCCTCCCCTCACTCGTGAACACTGACCCGAGATACTTAAACTGCCTCATTCCCTACCTGGACTGCACAATCCACCGGTTTCCTGCTGAGAACCATGGCCTCAGATTTTGAGATGCTGATCCTCATCCCAGCCGCCGTACACTCGGCTGTGAACCGGTCCAGGAATACGTGCAGGAATACGTGCAGTCTGCAGTGACAAATATCAACCCGCCGGTCTTCTTCGGTTCGTATAGACACTCGACACAGCTGGATGCACACCTTTCTCTCCTCATGACCTTTGAGTGCTAACCAGAACAATAGGCTGCTTATGAAACGTATGACAGGACATGTTTTGTGGATTAAGATCACCTCTCACTCAGCTGAGGGCGGTCAGGACGATACCTGACACTATAATACGTGCCATTAAATGCATGTCCTTGTGAGAGTGCGTACAGGTTCAGCTGGGTGGAAGGTATACCATGGTGTGGGGTTTCATCTTACCAATGAAAAGCCACAGGTCCCTTTCAGGGTCTGTGAATGTTATACTGACACACATTGCCTACGATTTATTGGTCTGGCTTGTGACCAACCATGCAGTGTTGACTAAAACTACGAAAAATGTTAGTTGACGACCTTTTTTCACGGACTAACTAAGACTAAAAAATGTTAAATAAAAAGTAGACTACAATGTTACATTGGAGAGAAGAGATCCAGTAGAACTAAAAGACAAGTCATTTTTTTGCATTCCGACTCTGAAAATAGCATAGCTCACAACGCGTGTAGATCGTCTATTTTCAGCATGCAACCATGTCAGGCATTACGACGCCATCAAGGCCTGCCAGAATACATTGTTGTCGACTAAATCAACTGTACATAGTCGACTAAAACTACAACTTTTCAGATGACTAAAATATGGCTAAAACTAAATTAAACTAAACAAAATCTAAATTTGCTGTCAAAATGAACACTGATTGTGACCCAGTCCCAAGATGCCCTGAATGTACGTCTCCAAAGCTTCACATAATTATCCAGATACTAGAAGTGATAGCATTATTAAGTTATTATGTTGATGATAAATGATACAGTGTAGATGATAGATTTTGAAAATCAACATGATAGACTAATACAATTATTTTAAAGAGGTTAGGGTTAGAGTGAGAAACCACAATATTGTGGGGAACGTGTTAGTGAACCAACACGTGACCCCATCAGTCTGGCAAAGCCAGGCTACCCTGACTTGTGCGCTGGTGTCGCCGAAAATATCAGATCTACAAGCCCGCCACGCTTGTAGAAACGAGACTTGGCATTTGGACTTACAGTATCATCCATGACGGGAGTCAGTGCATGGCTACAACTAAACCTATAACCTCATAGACTGACACCCCATCCATGACAGATTATTAATGGAGATTTGGTGTGAATCAGACTCCCGTCTTGTCTCGTCTGTCTCACCCCTCTGTTTCTCTGTCTCACCCCTCTCTGTTTCTCTGTCTCACCCCTCTGTTTCTCTGTCTCACCCCTCTCTGTTTCTCTGGCTCGCCCCTCTGGTTCTCTGTCTCACCCCTCTGGTTCTCTGTCTCACCCCTCTGTTTCTCTGTCTCACCCCTCTCTGTTTCTCTGTCTCACCCCTCTCTGTTTCTCTGTCTCACCCCTCTCTGTTTCTCTGTCTCACCCCTTTGTTTCTCTGTCTCACCCCTCTGTGTCTCTGTCTCACCCCTCTGTGTCTCTGTCTCACCCCTGTTTCTCTATCTCACCCCTCTGTGTCTCTGTCTCACCCCTGTTTCTCTATCTCACCCTTCTGTGTCTCTGTCTCACCCTCTCTGTTTCTCTGTCTCACCCCTCTGTTTCTCCCCTCTGTTTCTACAAATCAGCAAGTCCTGCGTGACGCGTCCGCAACCTGCAGTTGTGAGCTGTAGAGCTGCTATTTGCGAGGTGTATAAATAAATGTCACGTTATTCATATAATGTAATAAGGGACATATTCGGGAACAGTGTGTTCAGTACTCTCCAGTTCAGTACTCTCCAGTAATTAATTGCATCATTCCAGCTGTGCAAAAGTAGCCTATAGGTCAAGTCAGATCAGTTAGGCTGTCACGCAGCGAGGTCTGAAATACCATAACGACATGAAAAACCATAACGACATGTATCATCAGCTGGGCTCTTCAGCAAAACCAGATTGAAAACATGTCCTCACGCGTAAAAACTGGATTATTTCTTCAAATAGACCGGAGGATCAATCAGGCGGGCTAATACTGTATTGGCATGTAACACTGGTTGGACGTACAAAGATATGTTCTCATCAGTGCACGACTGTGCGACGTGTATATATGCGCACCAACTTTATTTAAGAAGCTGGTGTTTTCTGTCATGAGACCTTTGATTCATTAGAGAGAGAATTCGCTCTCCGTATCTCTCTCTCTCTCTCTCTCTCTCTCTCTCTCTCTCTCTCTCTCTCTCTCTCCCTCTCTCTAAAGCCGTATAGTGTACAATTATTGGCAGATGATAATGGCACAAGGGGGAATTAATAATCAGACTTTGAACATTCTAGGCGAGAGTTTAAATTACAGAATTCCGTGTGGTAGCCTAAACGCAAAGCAATTTAACCAGAGTGGGCACTTGTTGTCGCAGTAGGCCTACTTTTTTTTAAGGACAAGAAAAAAACTCAATTCTACCCCAAATCACCGACATGTCGATTCGCACGTGGGATTAGTATTACCCCGGGACCCCGGTGTTTGCTGAATTATGGTAGGTAATTTGGCCTGTAATTATTACAGCCCAAATCACCGACATGGTCGATTCGCACAGGATTAAAAACACAGACGTCCTCCGTGATTATTCCATATTACCTCAGGTCCTGGGGTAATACTAGTCCCGTGAGAATAGGGCTAAAGACATATTTGTTGCGACCATATGTCGCAGATTACTATGAAAACCTGCAAAACCTGTCCGTCAGTCAGTCCGTCCCGTCCGTCACACCACCATATATGGCCGTTAGTCCGTCACACCTCGTGACACGTCACGCACCATATATGGCCGTCAGTCCGTCACGCCTCGTGACACGCTCCATATATGGCCGTCTCCATATATGAAGATCACAACACTGACCTCATCAAACCCTGGATACTAGCCATACATGGAGAAGACCGGATCCGCATATATGGAGCCGGCCAGGCCAGCAACTCTACATCTGACTCAAACCCTTAGATCTCCATATATGGAGCTGACCTGTTCTGACATTCCATATGTTGATCCGTCCCCATCCATCCTTCCTCTTCGATGTCTCCCTTTTTACTGATAGTCTGTCCATTCCAACTCTAGACGGGCCTGCTCCAAAGTGCAGTCGTGCCCGGCAGCCGGCGAAAACTAGAGTTCTCAACAGGCCCGGAAATGAAAGCCCGGCCCTACCTGGGTGCTAACTGGGTTGGCCAGAGGCCCCGTCTGGCCATACTAATTAGCACACATTTTACAACCTACCCGGCCTGAAAACGTCAAAAAATAATAATAATAATAAAAATACAAATAAATAAAAAGGTCCATATATGGGAATTCCCAGACCTGTAGTTTCAGCGCGTTCTCGCCCTCAGGGCGACTTACTGTAGAAGTACAGAGAAGTTTGTGTTCTTGGTCAGATATATTTGAAAATGAATGCAAGTATAAAATTGGGCTAATTGATTAAATCCAGGAGTATACAACACTTATGCCATCTTCACGTTTTTACAATATCCAACCTTCCAGACGATAGTTGTCTCATATGCAATATTAAGTAAGCTGAAACCCCACCCAGCTGAACTTCATATTTCGGGCCCTGTAGGCACTCTCACGGTCTAACTCTCAAATCCCCTCACCTGTGCAATTTCCAGCCTCTGCCTCAGCCAATTGATTGCCATGGCAACCCCACACCTGACAATTGATTAGCCTACTTAACCAGTCCACTTTTCACAGTCAGTCAGTTTGCCCTCTTCACACACAGGCAGATACAGAGATCTCCATGTGGGACAAAGACAGACAGTTAAAACGGGTGCTATGACAAGTTGATAACGGGTATTATTAGGTTCCCAAGTTGCATCGTTCTCAAGTAGGCCGGTAGCCGACGGGCACGTACATGTCTAGTACATCAAATAAGCTAAGAACCTAACAGTGGGACCTATATAATGAAACAATGCACACTTATACTGTAGACATAATTGTCTACATAAGAACTAGTTAAATAACTAGTTAAAGTGCCCCTCGGGGCACAGGTCTCCACCAGGGCAGGTCAGGTTGTGGCCTCCTGGTGAAAAGCGTGGCATTTCTTCTTACGCCTTGGATGGCAATTGGATGATTTGAGGCATTTTGTTCCAAAAAAATGTTTTGAAAAAATCCGCTATAACAGGCCAATGTGAAAAGGATATATTCCTCAGCCTAGTAGGAAAGTCTGTGAAAGATTTCACGTAACTTGCACGCTACGTTCATACATTTTAGGCTTTTTGTTCAAAACGGGCCAGTCCTGCAAAATGTGAAAGCCAATGTTAGCCAATTAGGATGGAATATGAAATATCTGACAGATCCATCTGGAACACATGACTATAGAGATATTGTGTGACGATTTGCGGGATGTTTGGCTGCAGAATCTGGAGGATTCAAAAGTCGGCCTCCTGGTGGTGCTATAACAGGCCGTTCTGGAACATTTGGGGCAGAGGTTCATCATTGGCATCCAGTGCAAAATTTGGCACCGACCGGAATGAATGAATGAATGAATGAATGAATGAATGCATGCGTGTGGCCTGTAGGTGTACTGTAGAGGCAGAGGGCGACAGAGTTGACTCTTTCTCCTCTGCGTTCATCATTTCCCCACTCCTCCCACAGTGCTGCCCTAGGAGGACCCACCTTCATTAAAACTCACTGGAGGGTTATGAATGGGCCTGTCTGGCCCACTGCATGGCCTTGAAGCCCCAGCTGGTTCCTATTACACACTCTCACAGCGTGTGTGTGGGTGGGTGAGTATGCATGTGCGTGCGTACGTGTCTGTCTGTTTATGGCCGCGCGTGTGTGTGTGCGCGTGCGTGCGTGTGAGAGAGAGAGAGAGAGAGAGAGAGAGAGAGAGTATGTCGAGTAGAGAGTGAAAGAGCTACAGAGAGATGAGGAGAGAGAGAAAGTGAGGGAGCGAGTTAGATATACTGTAGAGGAGAGGAGGTCCATGCAGTCATTAAGGTACTGAGGGGTAACAGATCTTGTTTAATCTCTGGCAGGTATGTCTGAGGAGAGCCAGAATGCAGGTGCCGCCAGAAAGGAGTGAAGAGATGCAGGTTTTGAGTGATACCACAATGGAAAAGGAGAGCAGACCTATAGTCGTTTCCGGCCGCTCAGAACACGCATCTCCGCATTTCAAATGCCTCATCTTCCTATCTCCTTCCTCTCTACTGCCTCTCCACCCGACCACAATGGAAACAAGTCCCCATGCAGGACTTTGTTGTGTTATCCTTTTAGCTTTAATGTCTTACTCTGGCACGTGCTGTTTACATTTCTGACTAATACCAAAACAAAGCTCAACTCTGCTCCTCTTCACCTCACCTGCCTGGCCTTCATAAGAGCAAATGAGCAATATGTGAAAACAAAAGTGTTTTCTCGACATTTCTCGTCGTTTTCCTGGCACTGGTCCAAATGTGAGAATGTGAGAATGAGAGAATTATTGCGGGCCCCAGGCCAAGAAGTTCCAGGCCCAGTTTTATTTTATTTTATGAAAGTGTATATAAATCTGACCAAGCGAAAGAGAGAGAAGAAATATCTGCTAAAGTCCCTTGGCATTTTCTTTCTTTTCCCATGTCGGCCCCTCTTTGCACCAGGAGGGGGGAACGAGAGCTCCCCACAAAAGCCACGTGTGGAAGAGTGGCGTCGTTCGGTAGCTCGATGCATCATTGCCGACGCCATGTCATGCGTGTTTTCAGTATAGCGGTGGTCGTGGATTCGTTGGGGGGGGACTCGGGGGAGAATAATAGGAGTTAAAAACATTGCTATCATTATGAAACATTATGGCAACATAAATCCACATTATCGCATCATCTTTGAGTTATGTTCCTTTGTAGTCTTCAATATTGTACATTGAGGAGGGCCCATAAAATGTACATTGCCGCAAATTACCCAAAATGAAATCCACGGCGGCCAGTAAAACAGAGCAACCGTCAGTGGTGAATAGGGCTGTGTTCATGTCCAGGCCATCTGCACGTGTTTATGAGATGTCAGGGTGCTTTGACTGAGTGACAGTGGATTGCAGTACATCAGTGCGGTCAAGGCGAGCGGAGAGAGAGGGAGAAAGAAAGAGAGAGAGAAAGAGAGTGACAGAGAGTGAGAGAGAGAGAGAGAGAGAGCGAGAGCATGTCTTTATTTATGGCCTGATGCTGGCGTATTGTTTATTGGACAATATGGTTTCCATTGAGCCCACTCACACACACTCACACACACACACACACACACACACACACACACACACACACACACACACACACACACGCACACGCACACGCACGCACGCACACACGCCACCCCCACCCCCTTTCACATTCCCAGGGCTGAGTAAATCGCTTGACTTACGTAGAGGTTTACGTTCTCATGCCCTCCGCCCTCCCAGCCGCCGCACCCCCTCCCCCCCACTCGCCACTCCACTATCCCCAGACACTTTGTCTTTCTCTCTTTCTCTCCTTCTTTCTTTCTTCAGCGACACCCTCATTCACAATCGTAACACCGCACACCACCCACCCCCACCCGCGCCCCCCACCCCAAACCAGCACACACGGTGCAATGCATGTGCTTCCAATTAGGTTTTCATTTGTGAAGAAGTGAGGGTGCTCAGACCACCCCCGCCCTGGCCTGTGTGTTCACACACCCCCACGTTAGTTCACATGCTTGCAACACGTAGCCCCAGTGCACGCTGTGTGTACAGAAGAGCCTAGAATTTATGCTCCGTCTGCACGGACAGTACGTGTCGCGCGCTGGATATAGCCAACCTACAAGCTCACAACGACGCAACGAGTTGTGAGTTTGTAGGTCAGCTATTTCCGTTCCACACTTGTCCTACCAAGCATGATTGGCCCTATAAAATTCTCCTTTAAAAGTCTTCCCCTGAACCTTTTCACCTGAAGTCATTTTCCTTTCTTTTTTTTGGAGGGGCAATAGTCCCTCCTATGTCCAGCTTTTAGTGCTAACACAAACTTTGTCCTACACAAATATTAAAATAATGCCATTGACAATGAATAGACAATTGTGAGTGTTCGTGTAAACACAAACATTGCATAACACAAACATTGAAGACAAAGGTGAGGACGCAAATTCTGATTGGCCGGAATGAGATGATGTATGATGGTGTACCATGATAAGATCGCCCCTCACTTCACACATAATGAATCCATTATACAGGTTTAATTAATGGATAAGGTAGGTCTGTTGCAGTTTTTGCCTGGTCACTCTGGTTCATGGAAGTGTGCAAGTTGAACTTTTGTATAACAATCTGTATGTGTATGTGTGGAACATGTGGAACAATTCTGAATCGTCTCTTCTGTGGGTCCGTGGCTGGCACTGGTCAAATATATACTGATTTGTGGGTCCTTGGGACAAGACAGTTTGAGAACTACGTACTGCCCTACAAAGCCAAAGTGCAGTAACTATGTTTTTGGACTAATTTGTGTATCCAAAAGATCAAATTAGCCTTCATGAGTTTGGGGGACAAACAACTGATGGAGAACTAAACTAACCCAGTACTCACTGTGTAGGTTTACCATTATTCTTCATGACCTTTAAGTGTGTGTTAGAACAGTGAATTGTTATTTTCTTTTCATGGCGGAAGATGCCGGATGCCATTCACCTGCTGAATGGCATATATACCACTGGGAGATAGAAAACTGAGAACTTCAGTTGTGCAGAGCGCATTGTGGCCACAAGAGGAGCCCCTACCTCACTAGACAGCTTATTCAATGACTTGTGAGTGCAACAGTGCAGGAGAGAAGTCAGCGTTGTAGCAACACATTTTTTTCTTCAAGTGCAATCCATGCTGCACTCATCCCCAGCCACTAATTGGTCTGGTTAACGTGGTCTGGTCTGTCAGGGACAGCTCTTTGAGCTCACAAAATACACTATAAATTAACAAGAGGATTTTACGTAGACGTAACACCTCTCAGCAAAATGCGTTTGAATCACACTGTTCCGTGTTGATGTGACTTTATAAAAAGGATACTAAAAGTGTTGAGCTTTAAATATATTGTTTTGCTGTACGCTGTATACTGTATCCATTCCATTCGCCGAATGAAAGTCCAATGCTAAATATCGTCCCTTTCCAGCAGTGGAAACCTCGTATGTCCAAAGCTGTTACTTTACAGGATTTAAAAACAGCAAAAGAGTAGATCTACAAGCTCAAAACATGTCACTTCGGCGACTTCGCGCAGCATTTCCAGCTTGCAGCTCTGCTATACTTTTGATGCTTTTAGTGTGATGTCCTAGTTGTATGATCAAGTAGGGCCAGTGGCGTGCACAGACATTTAGAGGGGCAGGTGCTCAAGTTAAAAAAGGGCACCTTGTGCAGCGCGTGGAACCGGCCGGTTGCCTTAATCTATTTTGGGCGGGAACCCCTTTTGGTGTTAGCATTATGTTATGCTTTAGCTATTGAAAAATAGCAGATCTACAAGCTCATAGCGCGCCACCGAGTGGCGCGCTACGAGCTTGTAGGTCTGCTATTTTTGAAAAAAAAAAAAAAAAAATCTTTTCTTTTTTTCCCAAAAGGGCACATTGCCAAAAGGGCAGGGGGTGCTCTAGCACCCCCTAGTGTCTATCTGTGCACGCCACTGAGTAGGGCGTTCATTTCATTTATGAAAAAACTAACAGTTAGAATATGGAGATAAGAGGTTTCTGCCCGACTGCCACCATATCATGATGTAGCCTAATGATGTCTCATGCTGTGAACAGGATGTAGAAAAATATGCATATCCCTAATGCATTCCTCTAAACTCTAAAGGAGCGTTCAAACCTGAGGATATACTGTTTATATTTGTTTCCAGTCGCTTCAATCGCTTCATTCAGTGTTGATTACAAATTTCCCTTCGCTCTCGTTGCGCGCTAATTGGCTGTAGTACGTACGTACATACATACATACATACATACATACATACATACATACATACATACATACGGGCGACTGTGGATCAGGAGGTAGAGCAGGTCGTCCAATGATCCATGGGTCGGCGGTTCGAATCCCGGCTCCTCCTGTCTACATGTCGAAGTGTCCTTGGGCAAGACACTGAACCCCAAATTGCTCCCAAGTAATTACAGTGTGTGTGTGTGTGTGTGTGTGTGTGTGTGTGTGTGTGTGTGTGTGTGTGTGTGTGTGTGTGTGTGTGTGTGTGTGTGTGTAGGTAAGAATGGTGGTCCCTTATTGGCTGTTGATGGTGACGCAACTAAGGTACGTTTCAAGGTCAGTAACGGGTCTAAAGGATTTAGAACAGCAGTTGTAATGTAACATTAGTTAGTAGCAGTACTTGTATGGCCTACTTGTGTGTAAGGCGCAAGTTGGCACCTCGACAGAGTGAATTTCTAGTTTAACTTTGGCAGTGTAACCAAATGGACCCGCTCGTTCACACGTACAAGACGGCTCGGTTCAATATATTTAACATAATTCCTACTATAGCATTCATGAGCAGCAAAATTAGTTCCTACTTTATGTCTTTGCAAAGGGTTTGTATAGGGTGTGTGCGTGTGACATCATCATCATACCCGGAGGTTATGCTGGAAGCCAGGAAGGCCTACTCACTGAGTGGGGAAAAAAACTACTTTCTGGCCTTGACAGCCCATACATTCAAACAGAAAATCTGATTGCATTAAATGATGTTAAACTACGTTAAACTCACTTTGCAACTCACTTGGCCACTCACTTTGCAACTCACTTTGCCACTCACTTTTTGCATGTGCATACCCTCTATATTGTTTTTCCCTCGCCTCGCCTTTGCAATGACTTTGTATGTAATCGCGCCGCTCTAACTATCCAGGTCTGAACACAGCTTTGCATAAATGTGTGTCCAATATATGAAGCTGTGTAAAGTCAGTTTACACTGCAACTTTTAGACTTTTGAATTAAGCTTTATCCAGATAAAGTTGTCTAAAAATATCTATAGCTGAACTTATAGTAAAGATTTTAAAAAATGTAATGAATAAAGCTCATTCTAAACTCAACCATTAACTGGTTTTCTCTCAAACCTTTATTAATATTCACAGCTGGCTACCGCTGGCCATTCACATGACAGCTTTGTTTAAGTGAAGTCTTTTTCTAGGCCACTGTCGACTGGTGATTGAAATTACAGTTGCCGGGGCAGCAACACTCTAATTTGGCTCCGTTGTCGACATTGTGGTTAAAATCAACAGGTGGCTGTTATTTCTGGACTCCTTTGATGCAGGGCTGACGTGTGTTCAAGTGGCTTATAGTGTGTGTTAGTGCGCGTGTCTTTAATTGTCGCTCGTTGAGACGGTGTGTGGAAAAAGTACTCAAATGTTTTACTTAAATAAAAGTATCAATACTGCAATGTAGATCTACTCTTTCATGTGAATTTGGTAAATGGTAAATGGTGCATTTATATAGCGCCTTTATCCAAGGCGCTTTACATAGATTGTGCATTACATTCACCCATACATTCCCCTTCACACACACATTCATACACCGATTGCGGCGGAAGCCATGCAAGGTACCAACCAGCACATCGGGAGCAATTTGGGGTTCAGTGTCTTGCCCAAGGACACTTTGACATGTAGACAGGAGGAGCCGGGATTCGAACCGCCGACCCATGGATCATTGGACGACCTGCTCTACCTCTTGAGCCACAGTCGCCCCAATTTCTATTCATATGTTGACATGTTCAACATATGAATATATGAATATGAATATGATGTTAAATGTTCCTATTTCCAATGCCAAAAACACAATGAAATCGTTAATCGCAATTCTTGTGACAATCAATCGTCAACTTGAATATTAAATGTATAATCGTGACAGCCCCAAACATACATGCATATGCATGCCGGTCTGCATGTTCCCATCGACGGGCGCAGGCTGGCAGGCTGCTGTGCTCGCAGTGTCGTACCGTGCTCCCTCCTTTGCGTGTTTTGGAGCGACAGAAATACACAGCCGCAATCTGCCATGAGAATGAGCAAACAAGGCTCTGTGGTTCGCTGCGCCCCAGGGGATCCGCAGAATTTGTTTACCAGCTCTCCTTGAAGTAAAGGTGTGAGATTCTGAAAAAATAAAGGTTCTCTTCTCAGCTGCACACAAGCATGTCACGTGCAAAAAGAAAGAAGGAAAAAAAGGTTACTAATGTTGTTATGCTCTCAATCAACCGCCACTCAACTTGACCTTTCTGTTTTTTTTCCCATTGTTGAGCTGTGCAGATGTGTGAACATTAAGAGGTACTGTACACTCTCACACAATCAGCATACCCTGCTGTGAATCTGAGTGCAACATTTGGCCGAAATTGATTGAACAGAGAGATATGTAAAACACTGCTCCTATACATGTATTGTAGCCTACATAGTAGCCTTGCAACCTCTCCTTGATTTGAAATCAACCATTTTCTTTTAAGATTCTTTTTACCATGCTGTATTGATTATGTTTGATTGTGGCAGCCGTTGTTCACTCACATCTTGCAGTCATCATTTCCATCAGCTGTAGGCTGTATCCATTGGCAACATGTGAGCACAGGTGCGTAAATCGCTTTGTGGCAAAAAATAGCCATTGTTCCGTCTTTAGATTTCATGCAGATGTTTTTGGTGTATGTAATACATATGGTGGATTGATGAGAGTCTAAAGATGGTATCTGCCATTTGTAGTCTGTTCACCAAACACATATAGCAGTGCAGAAGTATTTCTGAGAGTCGCCCAGTCGGTAGAGCTCTTGCCTCTGGACCACAACTTCATGGGTTCGATGGGTGAATACCTGGAAAGATGTCCATTCAGAGTTGTTTCCATTTTAAAATACAAGACACACAAGGAACGCGGTACAAAAAAACAAAATACAACAAAACAAAACAAAACAAACCCTAACGTACAGCCACACACCCACCCACCCGCCAGTCCTGAGGGTAGAATAGATGGCTCCGGAGGAGATTAACACTTCCGGTTCAAACATAACTACAAAAGCTCTTCTTATCTGCCTATACCCCATGCATTTCACTGGCACCGGCCACTATCGCCCCCTATGGTAACCCCTCCGGCGTTCAAAGTGTTAAGAGGAAAAGCTTTAGAGGTAAAGCTTTTCCTCTTAACTAGGTGAAGTGAAGTTAGAAATAAGTTGCAGTGATTTGCAGAGAAAACTAGAAATGCTGAGGTGCCAACTTGTGCCTTGCACACAAGCAGGCCATACATGGCCTACTTGTGCACAAGCAGAGCGCGCAATTACTGCTACTAACTAATGTCTATTACAACTGCTGTTCTAAATCATTTAGACCCGTTATTGACCTTATACCAACCTCGAAACGTACCTTAGTTGCGTCACCATCAACAGCCAATAAGGGACCACCATTCTTACCCCGACATACATACATACATACCCAGCCGATCACCAAACGTACCTTCGTTACGTCATCAAGAATGGTGGTCCCTTATTGGCCGGTGGACAACACCGACATACGGTGGACAACACCGACATACATACCCAGCCGATCGCAGTACTTGCGCGTTCTGCCGTCTCACAGTGACAGCAGGAACCACATAGACATTGTTTCTATATAATCCCCTTATAAAGAAAAGAGGTTTGCCCATGGGACACAGCCTCAGGCCTTAGAATCTTTGGGTCTGATGTCTGTAACTCCATTCTGTATGGAGTGTAGAGAAAGGGAGTGTGTTCTGTTGGTGTGAGGTCACCAGTGAAGGTGGTACTTGTATGTGTGTGCACGTGTGTCCACCTCTTGACCTTTGTTGTGCGCCTGAAAGCAATCTCTCAAGGCCCATGTCTGGGAGAAAGTGTAGACTGTCTCTGTCTCTGTGCGTTCGGAAATGCGCACCGGGAGCACACTCGCCTATTAGTTTGCATTGCACAGTGTGCTCAGTGCGCTATTTCCGAACGCGCCCTTATAGTCTCTCTCTGTCTCTGTCTCTGTCTCTGTATCTCTCTCTCTCTCTCTCTCTCTCTCTCTCTGTCCACATGAAGGAGAAATATACAGGGACACAAATCGTGGCATATGGTATGTCTTCACACAGAAGTTGTCAATGCATCTCACTTTTGCACCTACAACATTTGCACCTACAATATCTTTACCTACAACATTTGGACCTACAACATTTGCACCTACAATATGTTTACCTACAACATTTGCAATTGCACCTTGCAATTTTGCACCTGCAACATTTGGACCTACAACATTTGCACCTGCAACATTTGGACCTACAACATTTGCACCTAGAACATTTGGACCTACAACATTTGCACCTACAGCATTTGGACCTACAACATTTGCACATACAACATTTGGACCTATATACAACATTTGCTAGGTTGCACCTACACCATTTCAACAATTTTGAACGGGTGTGGTTGTTATGAAAACAACTTGGGCGTTCACCGGCACTTCACCTCCGTGCTGCCACACTTGCGTGCGCACACGCACACGCACACACACACGCACACACACACACACACACACACACACACACACACACACACACACACACACACACACACACACACACACACACACACACACACACACACACACACACACACACACACACACACACACTCCTTGCTTGTCTATGACATCCAGTGATGAATGTCTGCTAGGGAGGGGAACTCCTTTGACCTTGCCCACCATGTCCACCCAGCGCACACAGGCCCCCCACCCCATGAACTCTGCTTCTGCTGCCTGAGCTCTGCTTGACAGACATGGAGAGGGAGAGTAGAGAGAGAGAGAGAGAGAGAGAGAGAGAGAGAGAGAGAGAGAGAGAGACAGAGAGACAGAGACAGTCTACACTTTCTCCCAGACATGGGCCTCGACCATTAACCTATAAAGAAAACTAAAGTTATGATATTCCATAAAAGATCTAGCCCCCAGCACTAACAATGTGTAGGCGACTACAACTACACTAGTAGAACATGCAAAGAACTATACCTACCTCGGCAGCACAGGTCACTTCAAACAAGCTGTGTAAACGACTTGAGGGGAGGCAAGAAGAGCTTTCTATATGCCATCAAAAGAAACATTAAGTTAAACATCCCAATACAAATCTGGGCTGGCTAAAGATACTAGACTCTGTTATAGAACCCTTTTCCCTCTATGGTTGTGAAGTCTGGGGCCCACATACCGATCAAGAACCTGATAAATGGGATAAACACGAAAATTGAGACTAATTCTGCAAAGCTAATGTCTCCTATATCTCTGCCAGAACATGCACAATCTTTTTTATAGTTTCACAAGATAGTATTACTCAAGTGTTAATGTAACACAACTCTGTTTACACCTTTATTTTATTGCTTTGAATTGAATTGAATAGGAATGAAGAAAGCATGAGAGAATGGCAGTCAGGGATCGAGGCAGAAAGAAAGAAAGTTGGCAAGAGAAAGATGGAGAGGGAGAGAGGGAGGGGGCTGATGGAAACAGAAGTGGATTGGCACAGAGAGGATGATAGAAGGAGATGTGAGGGAGTCAGGCTGCTCCCAAGTGACCTGTCCTCAGGGCTGCTGCAGCAGGGAGCAAGGCTCAGAGACTCAGACCATGAGCGCCACATGAGGCCTCCCTGGAGCTCTGCCGCTCTGTTATTCCACCTCTCTGGTTACGCTCCAGAACCCAAGGGGGTCTTTAAAGGGGGGGCCTTGGGATCGTGACCCCGACTGTTAACAGCTCCAAGGTCAAAGGTCACGGACACTGCCCCTAAGCCCCTTTGCGTTACAGACTCACTCCCCTGGCTTAATAAACTCCCTGGAGCCTTAAGGCCTGCTCCTTTGGGGCTTCTCTCTTCATGGTGAGAGTTACACAGTTTGTGCTGATGCATTCCATGCGGTAAGCATTATGTATATGGCATGCTACAATGGGACGGATTATTTTCTTTTTTTTCCTGTGCAGTTGTGGGGCTTAGAGTTATAACATATCTAGAGGGATTGACACCCTCGCCCCCAGCTATTCATTTCAATGGAAGTTGCTCAGTGGCGTTTGAAGCACCCCTATATGGTTGGCTCGAGCGGAAGTTCACCTCAAGTTTGAGGTGAGGGTTGACACACACATGACGTGACGTCTCTGGGGGCCTGGTGACATGGTTGAAAGTCTCAAACCTTCATAGAGCCCCCAACACCACCACAAATCACTGCACAACCTGCCCCCCCCCCCCCCTACCTCTCTGCTCTCCTCGAGCCACACGCCCCTTCCCGCTCCCTCAGGTCCAGCGATGCCGGCCTCCTTGAGGTTCCCAAAAAAATAAAACGCAAATCCTGGGGCGACAGGGCCTTCTCTGTGGCCGCCCCCACCCTCTGGAATTCTCTCCCCAAACACATACGAGACTCTCCCTCACTTCCTACCTTCAAGACCGCACTGAAAACCCACCTGTTCAAAATCGCATTTCCATGCTGATGTGTTTTTAAACTTGTTACATGCACTGTTTGTATTGGTTTTACTCTTTTAATTGTTTTTCTAATAAAGTTGTCCTTTTGTTGTTCCCCCCCTGGCCCCACACACATGTAAAGCGTCTTTGAGTGTTATGAAAAGCGCTATATAAGTCCCAGATATTATTATTATTATTATTATTATAATCCGCAGTTCTGTCTAAGCAGATACACTAGACAGAATCCAGGAACCACAAAATCGTGTTATCAAGTTAAAGGAGAAAAATAGCATCAGATATAAAATCAAACATCTTCAATTTACGTTGTTAAATCACTCAAAAAACATAACATTACACGTACTGTAGTTACATGACGTTTGGTAAGCACACACGTACCTTTGTCATATGGTAAAATATATATATACCCAATGTGATAGGCTTTAGCAATGCTGGCTGCAGACATATAGCACACAATTATATGCAACTACAGTATGCAATTAGCCGTTTCACTTACTTTTACTATAACCAGAACATCACTAAAACTACACATTCAATATACATTGATCAAAGAGACAACGATGATAGATGCAGGGGGCTAAGGGAACTTATAGTCATTCAAATATATTCACGGTTGTCACCTGAATACTCAGCTTTTTGTTTCCCCTACCCTGACCCCGCCATTTATCTTTTTTGACAGTTTGGTGATGTTCAACTCAGTGAGATTTCCATTATCTCCCAAAACCATTATCTTCTTATGTACCAAATTTGAGCTTGTCACTGTCAATTGACGTGCAGTAATTGATGCGTGATCTGTGAACCTAAAAGACCCTGTGCTCTTTTAGTCAAAATTACACCTGTCATTCTCTATCTGAAGACATGCCGCTCACTGGAGTCACTCTTCCTCCTGTGTGACTCTTGTCCTGATCTCCTCTCCCCTTTAACCATGGGAATAATTAGAAAGTACAGGTTATTCCAGCAGGTTAGGGCTGAATCTCAAGATCCAACTGGCTGTAAAAGCAACTTGTGTCCACTTCCTATTCTATTGTAGTATCCTGTGGTGTGCCATTGGACAAGGAAGGACTTCCCAGCATGCCTCAGGGCTGCAAACCCTGATATTTGCTGTGTATTGTGATGTTATTGCATGCGTTATCGAGTTGGGACTAATGGGTTACATGTAGGGATGTCCCGATACACTTTTTTTGCTTCCGATCCGATCCCGATACCTCCATTTCTGTGTTAGCCGATACCGATACCGATACCGAATACCGATACTAGTGTCGTGATCTCATGTTGTGTTTATAGCTATCTAGCTATATATCTGGTGTTGTGTTTATAGCAGACTCCTCACTCAAATGTGCACTTGCAGTTTGGGCAACTCCAAAGCAAACTCCACCTGTCCCAACATTTTATTTAGCTGCCATAGTGTCGGATCTGTGGTTAGACTGGCATATTCACCGATACCGATATGACCCGATACCGATACAGTATCGGGACATCTCTAGTTACATGTTTACTGTGATTAATGTTGTTTTATTTAGCCTTTATGTAAAACTTTATGTGCACCGTAAACCGATTATAAAACCATAATGTGATAGGGGTATAGTTATTGTGGGCACCCCTTCTCTTCTGTTGCTCAAGAGTTGAGCTTTAGTTAAAATATCTTACTGCCATAAACCTGTTATGGCATAAAATCATTGTCATGGTGGCAGATACAAAATATACAAAGATACACACTTTGTAGCATTGTATCTGAAGTTGAAGCCAGTTCAACTTATTTGTATAGCTTTGTAGCTGTTGTAGCTTTGTAGAAGCTACAAGCGTTAGGTGTCTTTGTATGTTCATGTCGCTGGCTTCCATTAAAAATAAATGGCAAACTGTATATCTGCCAGTGTGAACGCAGCATAAGACACTTACCCAGCCCCCCGCCTGAACGTTCATCAGGGCCATCAGAGTATAGTCATCAGCTGGGTGAAGCCGGAACTGAATTTCCCCTGCGGGATTAATAAAGGTCTACTGTATATGTACACAATAACCGAGCATCAACACAGTAGGAAGCAAGAGACATGTGAGTACACAGCATGCCGATACCTTAACCACAGTTCAACACCATGGACAGCGACCATGTTGACAAAACGTATAAAAACAGACAGATGGAGATGTGTGTGATGTAAACATTCCTTTACAGTACAACAGCCAACTTGTAATGACTACAGCCAACCTTTTATGACATAATAATGAATCCAGAGGGATAAACTAATTCAAAACATTGGGGGAGGCGGACTGCTTTGGTAATCAAATATCTAAATCTCATAAATGTCTCTCACACCAGAACAGGTCTGTGATCCATGTGTCGATGACAGAAATTTGACGACGGCACACCTGCCACGTTGTCATTCTCGACATACTCCACACACATAAATCCAACTGTCTCCTGGAAGTCAGTGTGTGAAACAAAACAAATCACACGCATGTGAACTGAGCGGTGCAACTGTAGCCTACTGTACCGTACGGTGTCCTGTACTGCACTCTGTACTGTACTGACTGTACAGTTCTGTACTATTGTCATAGTTATAGTGCACAGTGTGAAGCTCAACAGCGCCACTTGAATGTAGGTCACCCAGCAGTATTGCAGCTATTCCTATACTCCAAACGGACATACATAAGCCAAATTCCAATACCCCAAATCTCGGCAACTCGCTCACTCACACTCGGTCACTCCAGCATGGCAAATTACTGTATGGTGAAATTGGTGACCTGCCAAAATACTGTATGTGACCATCTCGTGGACACACACGCGGCCAGTCATTGGAGCAGTTGGTCAAAAACATTGGTCAAAAGCAGCACTGATGTAATTGTACAGTGTGAGTGTGTTAAATAATGAGTGGACTGTGCATGTTGCGTCTGACTAGCCTGGCTGAGGATTTCCTCCGGGAAGTGTCTGGCTGTGAGCATGTGATGAAACATCATTGAAACTATGTCTGTCTGTCTGTCTGTCTGTCTGTCTGTCTGTCTGTCTGTCTGTCTGTCTGTCTGTCTGTCTGTCTGTCTGTCTGTCTGTCTGTCTGTCCCCCTCTCCCTCTCTCCCTCTCTCTCTCTCTCTCATGCACGCACAGCACGTTGCACACTTAAACGCACACGTCATGCATCAGATGTTTATTGTACCATTAGATTCATCATTCTGCTTGCTTGTATGTCCTTATCAAGTGCGCTTGTTCCCCATGCGATAAATATGACCGCTTCTGATGTGCTGTGCAAGTATGGCGGTCTGAGTCATCACGCGCTTCGGGCCTCATTGTTTGCCTCCCGGCATCTCCCTTGACCCCCTCGGCACTCTACTATCTCTCTGGCGCAGACACGTCACACCTCTACACTGCCCAGCCAGTGGCCTTGCTCCTCCATTGTCTTCCCTGCCATGACCCCAAGCGTTGCGCTGCGGGGGACCGCTCCTATTTATAATGGAGGTCGGGTGAGCGGAGGAGGGATGCTTCCTCCTCTTGTGTTGTTGCCGTTCACCCTTCTTCTCCGCGTCCCCCGCTTCCTCCGTTCATTCATTGTGCCTTTTTTTTTTCCACTTCCTGTTTGTGCGGCGGGCGGGCTGGGGCTGGTGGGTTGGGGGTGGAGGTAGGGGGGGGGGTTGCTGGAGTTGGGTGGTAATCTCGGGGAGTATAGTTTGGACAACTCTCCTAATTGCCCGTGGCTAAAAACGAGGGTGGGGTCTACACTGAGTCATGTCTGGAATCATTTTGTTGCGGCACGCACTGATGGAGATCACGCTAGTCTTCCGCTACGATCAAACCGAAGCATTACGTGAACAATGGAACATCCCTGATGGATAGCCCGCATGTCTCATCATGATATAATTGGTTGATGAGTCATAACATAATCGTTGGTCATCAATTTCATGTACTGTATGAAAGCTTGGTTTCATTTACCCCACTTAGATAACTTAATCTTATGCCAACACTGTTGGTGGAAAAATGTGGAGATAAACGTTGCGGGGGGAAAAAAAGTCTGCATCCATTTATCTCCTGTGGTGCTAGGGAGAGATAAGCCCATTTATCTCAAGTATTTTTTTTTCTCGAATTAGCATGATTTGTGGATCAGCGTTTTAATTCTGCCCGTGGTTGTATCATGTTTATATCATCCCCTATATCGTCTCAAGCTCATTCACCTGTTTTTCTTATTTTTTTGTGAGGACAAAACTTTCAAACTTTTCTGTAACTTTTCAGTGGATCCATAATTTACCATGTGTGACAATTCATGCTAGCTGTGTGTGTGTGTGTGTGTATGTGTGTGTGTGTGTGTGTGTGTGTGTGTGTGTGTGTGTGTGTGTGTGTGTGTGTGTGTGTGTGTGTGTGTGTGTGTGTGTGTGTGTGTGTGTGTGTATGTGTGTGTGTGTGTGTGTGTGCGCGCGCGCGCGCGTACATTTGTGCGTTTATATCTGATACAGACACTCTCTGCCAGTTTCTCTTCAGATCTCATGTCCCTGGAGAGGCCTTTTTATAGATTAACAGGAACCAACCCTCTCCTGGGGCTTCTGTCTCATCTACGTGGATGACATAGTTTCTTCATAATGCATCTGTTGTTCTGCTCCATTGTTGTATGCACCTTGTATAATCAACTGTCCTATGCAAGGGAAATATTATGAACACGGTTTCTTTGTTTTGAGACAGAGAGGCGAATGAGTTCAAGCAGCGGAATGCAGTCGTTTTTTACCACTTCGACTATAAAACGGCGATGTATGCAAAAGTCGCCATTGTTGCGTTTTCCTCCAACTATGGTCAATAGTGTTTAGATGAGTTGCTGAAAGGTTGACACTGCCATTCAAACGTAAGAATGGGCGATATACATGAATGACTGACCATTGATACATTTCTCGCTCTCCGCTGCGCCAGCCACAGTTCAAAACTATAGCAGGAAATTATGTACGGAATGGTGACCCGGACCCGGGAGGCGAAAACATTGTGGAAAAAGGGCGTCCCATGAGAGTCTGGCCGACAATGGATCAAAATGAGAGCACAGACAATGGAACATGGGTTTACTGACAACATTCACAGCCTCGACCAGATGCATGCAGTCTCTCTCTCTCTCTCTCTGTGTGTGTGTGTGTGTGTGTGTGTGTGTGTGTGTGTGTGTGTGTGTGTGTGTGTGTGTGTGTGTGTGTGTGTGTGTGTGTGTGTGTGTGTGTGTGTGTGTGTGTGTGTGTGTGAGTGAGAAAAAAAAAAATACAGTACATGTGGTTTGATTATTTGGACCTCTGAGCTGTCGGAGCCAAGGCTACGGGCCCACCTGGATGTTAAAAAAGCCCCCGTCAGACAGATATGGGAGGTTGAACTCTAACTCTGGCCCTCTTATCTCATTCCGACATCTGTTTGCACAGGGTCACCCCACCGCCACCCCCCAGATGTTTCCTGCTTGGCCCTGCGTAGATGGACCCAGAGCCTACACACTCACGGCTCATCGCTGGTGCACACGAGGACCTGTGGGTCCCATCAAACGTGTTTACCTAAAGGTCTCACGCTGATAGTAACTTGGCAACCCTGGATAAACAGTACAATTCCGAATGTCATCATCTGCATGTCAGACTGAGGCGAGGTATTTTCTGATACAGGACAAGCATTTAGACGAGGAGCAAACATGGGGAATGTGATTTTTCATTTTAGGGCAACTTTCTTATCTAAAGTGCATTATGTAATCATTACTTTGTATGTGTTGTATTGAGGCTTTTCTTAAAACACGTTCCCTCCCGTTACCCTAGGCGGGATCGTGAGGCCAGTGCCAGTGAAATGCGTGAAAAACCAAAGAAGAAGAAGAGCCCCCTGGCCAACCAGGAAGTGTATCCCTCCATAGCTGTAGTGTAGCCTCGCTCTAGGCTGTGGACGATCACCATGGGGATTATTTTAATTTAACTTGGATTAACTTGGATTAACTTGGATTAATGTTTTATAAACTCCCAAACATCATACTTTGTCCCATTTTGAGCATAAAAAACGACTAATAACCGTGTGTGGCCGCATGCACAGAGGATTCGGATGTAGACTACCATATCAGTACAAAAAAAAACATAAAAAAAAAAAAACTGGATTAATGCTAATAATCAAATCTCGTGGATGGCATAGACTAAATAGCTATTCACGAGATTATCTTGTTTTGGCACAGATTGGGTAAAATAAGGTCAAGTGAATGTGCTCATCGTTCAGCTGAGGTCCGGCTTCATGAGCCTACGTGACTCCATACACTGCTCGTTGCTCTAAATAATAGCCTTTGTGTTTCATACAATCGACATAGTTTGGCCAGAGGCCACATCCACCTTTCCACTAAGTACTCCCCCAGACTGAAATATGAACGATAACTCAATCATATCTTGTTATCTGAAAAGAAATCAACATCATCATCCTCGCGTCGGGTATATTAGGATTCTAGACACGTATGCACACGGGCCCCCGTGAGGATGAGTCATTGTGCCTTCATGTCTTTTGATCTTTTAAAGTGAGGCGAGGTGTGGGTTTAGAGATCAACTCTAACTGTGGACAGAAACCCATTTGTGCCGTGTAAGACAAGTATAATGATAGTAATATGATTATAAGTGTCACTGTGTCAGGTGAGGACCCAGAAGCAGAACCAGGCAGGCAAACTGATACAGTCCAATATATTTATTAACATAAAACTCACAGTAAAGTGTAGCAGGACATACACAGTAACATTGATTTATAATCTGACAAGGGAACACTGAACACAGGGAGGTTTATATAGACTAGACACAGGTGCAACAGAACTACAATCAACACTGGGATTGGCTGGGAGACTAACAGGACACAGGTGGAGAAAACTAGTGATCACAGGGAGGTGAGACAAGACAGGCAAACACCACGAGGCTAGCCTGATTATCAGACTGTAGCTTTATTGAAGCTTCAGTCTGACATTGTCTCCTGTCTGAGCGATTTCAAGGGGGAGGGGATTAGAATTTCCCTCAACCCTCTGTGTGTTGCGCTGCGTGATGACGCTGAAAACGGGACTCGGCGCTGATTGGTTGTTCGTTAGACCCACCCCCCCACCACCGATTCTCATTGGATAATACATTTTTGTACCGAAGAAATTATAGGTTCACAGAGCAACACCAGACCAAGAGATGCAGTCCACTCAGAGAGTGGGCGGGGTCTTTGGGCTGGATCCAGGCTACCACGAGGCAGAACAGGAAACACTAGGAACACAACTACACAAAAAGAGTACACAGATTATATATAGATCATGACAGATTGACAGTACAGTTCGTGACAATAAAGCTCTCAGTGTTCCTTATAGGGGAATAATCTTTAACTATAAATGCACCAAGTCTCTGTATACGTCTACGTCTGCTCGTACGTATGTAATCCACGTAACTCCTCTGTATAGACTCCATATGTGGGCATGCCTGACAAAGAACTCCATACTGTATGGGCATAAAAGGGACACAGACATAATATCTAGGGGCATGCATTTCCAACATGCATCGTTCCAAGTAGGCCAGTAGTGCCCAACTGGCACCGCTGTATAGAGGCTCCAACGGGCTCTAGTGCAGGGTTCCTCAATAGGCGGCCCGCGGGCCAAATTTCCCTACAATTTTCCTACAAGTCAGAATTGTTAAATTAGCCCGGATAGTGCATGGGGATAGTCATTTTCAGAGTCAGTACTTTATTATCAAATTGAGTTCTGTCAGAGTGGCGGACTCACTGAACATTTTCAACTCAGCCTCATGATGGCGCTATAACTGGCCGAAAAGTGTTTTTACCTCTAACTGCACGGATCTGTGGATAACTTTGTATGCCAACTCCCTAGAGGCAAATGAAAAACCTTTGCCTGGAATCTTTCACATCTGCTCTTTATAGCGCCACCAGGAGGCAGACATATGTAAAACACATTTTCTAATATTACTCCTTCAGATGCTCTCCATAGTCATGTGATCAAGACGGGTTTGTTGCGTCACTGTCTCTGCGTCACTGTCTCTGCGTCACTGTCTCTGCGTCACTTTCTCTGCGTCACTGTCTCTGCGTCACTCTCTGCGTCACTGTCTCTGCGTCACTGTCTCTGCGTCACTTTCTCTGCTTCACTGTCTCTGCGTCTAGCACGTTTGATATTTGTCTCCATCAGGGGAGAGAGTATGTTTGAGAGTATGTTTTGCACTCCGTCTGTCCGTCCGTCCGTCCGTCCGTCCGTCCGTCCGTCCGTGTGTATGTGTGTGTGTGTGTGTGTGTGTGTGTGTGTGTGTGTGTGTGTGTGTGTGTGTCCGTCCTTCCGTCTGTGAACAGCTAATCTCTGGCACTGTTAACCTGGCCGATGTCACATTTCACACACACTCCCTGGATGTCAACGATGAACCTGCACAATACTGTCCCATACTGTACTGTTCCATACTGTACTGTACTGTGCTGTGCCTTACCATACAGTACAGTACAGTACTGTACTGTACTGTACTGTACTGTACTGTACTGTACTGTACTGTACTGTACTGTACTGTACTGTACTGTACTGTACTGTACTGTAGCATACTGTGCTGTACCGTGCTGCTGTGCCCTGTGTATGTGTGTGCGCACGTGCGTGTGTGTATTACAAGTCCATGGGCTATATATAGTCCATGGTCTCGGAGTGATTTTCATCTTTTTTTCAAATCCTCAAAAATGATGAAAAAACGGCATGCTATAGTATGCCGTCTCTCTCTCTCTCTGCGTCACTGTCTCTGCGTCACTCTCTCTGCGTCACTGTCTCTGCGTCACTCTCTCTGCGTCACTCTCTCTGCGTCACTGTCTCTGCGTCACTGTCTCTGCGTCACTGTCTCTGCGTCACTGTCTCTGCGTCACTCTCTCTGCGTCACTGTCTCTGCGTCACTGTCTCTGCGTCACTGTCTCTGCGTCACTCTCTCTGTGTCACTGTCTCTGACTGTCTCTGACTTTGAACTTTCAAAGTCGACTTTGAAATGTTGCCCCTAATGGCTCGTACACACTGCCCGATTTTTCCTCCGATTATGCTGGCGGGGAGCATTTTTGGCGCTCGCTGACAAAACCCCCGATCTGACGTAAAATCGGGCTTTGATCGGCGTGGTTTTGCTCGCTGTGTGTGAAAGGAGCTGCGAGAAGATCCAGCGCCGATAAAAGCGCTCGCCGACGCCTCCCCGACCATTTCTGAACATCTAGCACGTTTGACATTTGTCTCCACCAGGCCGAAGGCCTGGTGGAGACCAATCTCTGGCACTGTTAACCCGGTCGATGCCAAATTTTGCACACACAATCCCTGGATGTCAACGATGAACCTCTGCCCCAACATTTCCAGAACGGCCTGTTATAGCGCCACCAGGAGGCCGCTTTGTGCAAAACAAGTTTTTGGACCGTACACCTACAGATGTTGTCCAAACATCACGCAAATTGGTACACAGTCTCTCTAGAGCCATTCAACGAAACGAGTCGTTCAGATTTCTCAGACTCCATCCTGATTGGCTAAGATTGGCTTCCAAAGTTCGCAGGAGTGCTCAGTTTCAAACAAAATGCTGCAAATCATGAACACATTGTGTGATTTCTGTAAAATTGTGCACGCACATTCCCACTAGGCCGAGGAAGAAATGCCACATGAACATTTTCAACTCGGCCTCATGGTGGCGCTATAACTAGCTGAAAAGTGTTTTTAACTCTAACTGCACAGATCTGTGGATAACTTTGTATGCCAACTCCCTAGAGGCCAAGGAAAAACCTTTGCCTGGAGTTTTTCACATCTGCTCTTTATAGCGCCACCAGGAGGCCGACATATGTAAAACACATTTTCTAATATTACTCCTTCAGATTTTATCCAAATTTCACGCAAATCGGTCCACATGCTCTCCATAGTCATGTGATCAAGACAGGTTTGTTTGATTTCTCATAATCCACCCTCATTGTATGGCTTCTAAACTTTTCAGGAGTAGCCCGCTTTGTACCCGTTTTGTACAAATCGCCATAACTACTCAACGCAGCGTCCGATTGTGGTGAAACTGTGCATGCATATTCTCACTAGGCTTTGGAAGAAATGCCACTTGACAGTTTTCAAATCAGCCTCATGGTGGCGCTACAACAGGCCAAGCCGCATCACACACACACACACACACACACACACACACACACACACACACACACACACACACACACACACACACACACACACACACACGTTTATATTGCTCCTAAACATTTTGCCAAACATCACACACACACACACTCCTATCCTCCTGGTGGAGACCTGTGCCCAGAAGGGCACTTTTTCTAGTTTGTACTGCTATTTACAATATGCCCCAAAATCGCCGATTGACGATATATTCGTGCTGATACATTCGTCCCATCGCCCAAAGCCTAACACACACACACACACACACACACACACACACACACACACACACACACACACACACACACACACACACACACTTGCTAATGCTGCACAAATAAGCACCCTATTTACAATATGGCTTTATCCGTTCGGTCACGCACCAAGTTATTTGTACTGCTATAAGGGTGATTTAGTCTAGATATAATTTGCAAAATTGCACTGAAATGGGATACTCCACACACAAACAACCTCTTAGCACAGTTTGGTTGCATTGTCCCACGCACAACCAACCAACACAACCACACTTCACCCTGTGAGACTTTCCCATTGCTAATTACTCTGGCCCACAGCATGTTTGTTTGCCCGTTGCCTGCATGTTAAACAGCATGCACTTGCTCGCCTGTTCCCCTTTTTCACATCTGGCAAAATCCACAGCACAGAGGTGGCTGTCACGCTATGTAGGACAGCCCTGCGAAGGCAAGGCAAGGTCTGAACACAAGAAGCCATTAACATGCGTGACATCGTCTGGGCCGTGGCTCAGCGGTCCAGGCACCTTGGCTGGTAATCCAGTCTGGCAGTGTGCCGCGGGTTCGACTCCCGATCCTGACGGCCTTTACTGCATGTCATCCCCCCATCTCTCTCCCCATTTCCTGTCAGCCTACTGTCTGTCCCTCCATACAAAATATAAAATAAAGGCGAAAGCCACAAAAAAAAACATTTAAAAAAAACAAAACATGCGTGACATCATGATGAGATGATGATCGTCTGAAGTAGGTATGTGTAACAATATAATATTTCGATTTTTAAAGTATATCGAAATGGATCAACTCAACATACAAAGTCAAACGTGTCGTTTGACTTTGTATCGTATCGTTTTGAAATGCAAATAATCGATTGTATCAATACTAAGTACTTGTGAGTTGTATTTAGCAATTTTAGGAAGAAAAATAAAAAGAGGGGTTTAATTACTTTTCCATTTAATATCGCTACACTTGGTCAATCGATAAATGTGTGTATTATTTGTATGTATCAAGGTACGGGTTTGTCCATATGTGTTCAAAATATAATGTCTAAGTATTTGCCAGAGAATCACTGCGTTTACTTTATAATCCATAATAAATGTTTCCCTTAAAAAACCTGCTCTATCCACATGTTTCACACAGATTTCATGTTTTTGCTAAATAGTTACTGTATCGATTTTAAATCCTTGAATCGTATCGTATCGTCAGAATTAACCAATATCGTCCATGTATCGTATCGTCAACCATGTACTGTATCATGATGATACGTGTCGTATCGCTGTTAAAATGTATCGGTACTAGCCTGGCTAATAAGCCAGACCCAATCAGCCGTTGGCAAAAAAAAGTTTTGCCTGCCGGCGGATTATGGTCTGGAGAGGCTCAATTGTACGCCCATTTCCTACACCAGAGAACTGGTGTGGCCAATCGGGACACGGTATGCAATATGGGCGGGCTTTGGTACAGTGACGTTCAATGCTTGAGACCTTTGACTGACAGTAGCTCTGACCAATTGCGTCAAAGAGAAAATGTTTGAACCCACCCCCCGGGAAACAAGATCCATACACAGCATCTCCAGACTCAAATACCACACGACAGTGTGATTTGAGTCTGGCTTATTAGCCAGGCTATATCGGTACACCCCTAGTCTGAAGTCTTGCAGACAGAGAGATGAGGCATGGTTTTATGGTAAGGTGAGGAGGTTAAGTCGCTCGCTTCACCCGCGAGCACATGGCAACAGCAAAGCCAAGGCCCCAACCTGGCAACCATATACTCCCCAAACAGAGGAGGGTGCATGATGTTTGTTCTCCCTCTGTTGATCACGAATGCTGAGAACAATGTCTATATAAAGGAGAATGGCTGTGATGCCCAGAACACAAACAACACATACGTGTTCGCTCTAAATGTCAGCTTCTATCCTCTCCCATGTAACAATGATTGCTAGTTTTGGGCTTCAAATTCATTAGTTCTGTGTTTTTCACCTGACAGCCTTTTATAAGAAACAGCTTCAATGTGCAGTGATGCAAATAGCCTGAATCCTGCGTCCTTAGACTCACTAAATTGAGAAAGGACGGATGCATGTCACCCTCCGGGGGTCTGTACTGGGATGCAATACTCAGTACTGTACTCTAACGTTGTTGAAGTATAGGTAATAGGACTCATAAAATGTCCCTGGGACCCATCTAAAAGACAACCTAAATACGTTTTCATTACATTGAAAACGTATTTGCATCACTGAATGTGGGTAACATGATCATGAACATGAGTAGTATAGAGGTAAAGACACTTGCCCTCTGGAACTACATACTGTAGTAGTTTTGCTGATCTAGCATTAGGTCCCATCAGCAGAGATTTTCTCCCACTCACCTTTAGCTATCATCTTCATCTCAATAAATAAAAGACTAAACTAAAAAGGAAAGGAAATACTGTATCTGTATCTGCTGATCAAATGTCCGACCTATACTCAACATCCTACTGCTGATATGCGGACAATTACACTTCAACTACGCTACTGGTTTTTGCGAAGAAGGTTTCAATAAAAAAAAATATGAGGAAAGTGGTTGCACGTGTCAGTCACAGATCCTCTGTGGCCACTCACTCTCTGTAGTATTCTTTAACGGCAAAGGAAATAGTAAGCCCATATTTGAAGCTTTACATATAAATCTGCAATGAATTTCTGAGTTATTTCTAGCAGAGCATATCTATTCCTGGTGAGTTACTGTACCTACGCCGCTGGCACTACTGCGCATGCAGGGGCTTTCAGGCAAACGGGATCTATTTAATATCCTCTCCTACGTTTCATTTGAATTATAAAGATCAGAGAATATTTATAGCCTGTGCTGCCAAGCCGTGTGATTCTTTCCAGACCTTTTGGCAAAACGCTTCAGTAGGGAGTACCCCGCAGATGGTTCTCTTATTCACCTTATCTGTCTTTTCCCCTCTTTCCTTGGCTCTATTTTTTTTCTCCCGTTTTTTCTTTCATAAAACACTAAAGCTGAAACTCTTTTTTTTCCCTATTTTTTTGTAGAATGAAAGAGGAAATCCATCAGATGTGCAGTACTTGGCTCTACCTCTGGGCTCATAAATCCAAGTAGCAGGAAGTGCAGGCCTAATAAGGTGTATCCTGCAGGTTTCCTGTTAGGTTAACCGTATGGGCCTGGGGGTGCTCTTACCTTGCCATTAGATCGTAACCCTGCGACCCCTTCTGCTACTCACGCTGCCCTAACATCTTCCGTTTTAAGCTTGATTCATGCGTGTGTGTGGCACGCTGGAAATATCAGACCTACAAGCTCGCAGCGCGTCGTGGATGTCGCCGTGCTGCGAGCTTGTAGGTCTGCTATTTTCAGCGCGCCACAAATTTCACTGTGCGGTCCTTTTTGTTTTTTTCCGTCTGCAGTTTAACAGACGGCCTTACTTCTTGCAACTTACAGTGAAGCAGGTTGGACAGAAGGTCAGTATGTATGCGCCCTGTGAGCTTGTTTAAACACGTTGGATCCGTATGACGAGTATACCTGTCCTATAAATGAATGACGCTGGGTACAGATTACGAGCAGGCTTGTCTTAAGGCTTTTGATGTCGCTATAACATTGCCTCGCACGTTATAGCGAATGCTCTGCACGGTTGCCCAATTAATGCACTGCTGTTTCTCAATAACCATTAGCTTCTGTTTTAGGCCGCACCTTTGCAAGCTTTTTTCTCAGAAACTAATGTGCTGTCCGTGGTGTTGACCAGATCGGCGATGTTCGGAGGTCTTTCCTAATTAATGATGGGAACATTGGCGTTTTCTAGAGCAAGGATTGGCCTTATTTTAGCTCGGTTGCATCAACGCTAATAATTTAGCATCCAAGATGGAAGCCAAAACCGGACGCGAGTCATGGTGGAATAGTCTGAAAACACCCAAGCACCACCACTTTTGTCCACCAGATGGCACTCAATGTGGTATTACGTGGTTAAGCCACCCGGAAGACCATCAAGATGTAAATTCACCACTCAACAGGTCAGTGGTTTCTGTCAAACTGCTGCTGTCAGGTGGTTCCGTGGTACACAGCAGAACCCTGAGAGTTCATTTAATTATGAAAGTGGGAAAATTGACGATTATCACAAGCTTTTGCTGCGCAGTGTTTCAGTCACCACCAGAGAGCCACAGTGTCGCTGGCACTGTCACTGTGAGAAACATGGCATTGGTTGAATAATGATTGGATTTCCATAACATAAACTGTGCGCTCAACACGCCATGCACAGATACAGATGCATACAGGAGTCAGGACCCCCATGTGTCCCATCCCTCACACACAAATATGCACGCACGTCTGTGCGAGCACGCACGTCTGTGCGAGCACGCACGCACGCACGCACGCACGCACGCACGCACACACACACACACACACACACACACACACACACACACACACACACACACACACACACACACACACACACACAGGTTCTGTGTTCCCACCAGACTAGGGCGGAGCAGAGAAAGACAGAGAGGAGAGGAGATCAGGTGCCCCATCTGGATCCAATCCCACCTGGGCACCAGATAAAAATAGCGGCAGGGTGTCACGACGAGGCCATAGCTAAGTCACACCAGGCCCACTTCAGCCCCACGCTGGTACAGGATGGAACGGAGAGACGGGGGCGTCATTCGGGGATTGCTGCGGCCTGCCGCCTAAAGATATCACGTTTAACCTAAACATGTGTTGGTCTTTTATTTATTGTCTCCACCGGCCAAAGGCATATGGGGAGAGTATGTTTTGCACTCCGTCCGTGTGTGTGTGTGTCCCTCTGTGTGTCCGTCTGTCCGTATTGAGTTGTGCTTGAAATGTACTGTAATTCTGTAAACTGTTAATAAGTACTTCAATCAATCAATCAAAAACCGTCCGTCCATCTGCGTACATACAGCTAATCTCCAGCACCATTGGCCCGGTCGATACCAAACTGTTCACACACACTCCCTGGATGCCAACGACGAACCTCTTCCCCAATTCTTCCACAACGGCCTGTTATAGTGCCACCATGAGGCAGATTTTCGCAAAACACATTTCTTTATATTACTCGTACACATTTTATCCATACATCACGCATCATCGGCTTATCGAGCCGGGTTCTTATCGAGCCCACTATCGAGCATTTTCTATTATTTTGTGGAAAGACGGGAGACAATAAATTCTGTTAACTGGTTAATATGTGTACCGTCACTTTAAAAGCGTAATATTGTTTCCTTCTAGATGTGGTCCGATCAGGTTTTTTGGGACCGATCCCGATCACCGATTATTTTTCTCATAATCAGCCGATACCGATCTTGTACGTAAGGGGACAATTTTAATATTTACAAAATTATTATGTCAAAACTGTTAAAACTGTTCCTGTGACGAAGGCAGAATGTTTGACAATGATGCATAACGATATTATACTGTCTATACTGTATATCTGGTTGACTTTTATACCACTTAAATAGTATAACAGATGAGTTTCTCCAGATCAAGAAAATTGTCGATCACCGATCGACTCATTTGGAGTGAAAATTGGAATTGGATCGGTCACCGATCGGTGATTGATCGACCGGAGCACCTATACAATTCCTTCCTTCAACACTCCCTCTGTCTTCCTCTCGCTTGTCTGTGCCGTGGAGAATGGAATGCAGGTGGTCAGTAGTCGCGTATATGGCTGGATTTATACTCCATAGCTGATCTACAAGCTCACATAGTGCAGCACAGGCATGATGTGGACGTAGATCTGCTGTTTTCGGTGCACGGCACCCGCGCACAGCCAATTATAAATTAATGGTAAATGGTGCACTTTTATAGTGCCTTACATAGATTGTGCATTATATTCACACAGCGATGGCAGAGGAAACCATGTGATGCACCAACCTGCACATCAGGAGCTCATCAGCGGCTCAGAGTCTTGCTCACACTTCGACACTAACTCAGGGGGGGAGCCCAGGATTTAACTGGGAACCTCACGGTTCCCATCCGGCTGCTCTATACCGGCCACTCTACCCCTGAGCCACTGCCTGCCGCCCCTATTATAAATCCAGGCATATGTCTATTTGTGTCCACACTCATCCTCAGCTGTGCCAGCTGATGGAGGAGAGGTGTCTGCTGTGGTTTTTATGACCGTAGCGGGACGGCTGGGAGTGCACAAACTTTGAACCGCAGGGGTCAGTACCCCATCCCGCCTGTGCGCTCCTTTCATAGATAAGATGTGCAGATTAGGACATGTTGAAAGGATATGTTTCCAATTTGACTCTTACCACCATCCCCCCTTCCCCTCTCCCCTCATGCGCATCTCTTTCCCCTCGCTCTCCCCTCTCCCTCTGTCTGTCTGTCTGCCTCTGTGTCTGCCTGGCGCATGTGCCAGACACCTGATTAATTCTCCAGAGGGGAGCCAGGGAGCAAGTTGGAGGGGGCGTGGGGTGGGGTGGGGCCGCGCAGCAGACGAGATGGTAGGATCGATAAATCATGTCCTTATTCGTCCACAGGTAAATCAAAAAACATGGCCATGGTTAAAAATACATGGATCTGCCTCCTTGACGCCCCACAGATGCTCCGCATTAGTGTCTTCCTGGCCTCGGAGTAGCACAGTAATTTATAAACGGCATGTACATGCAAGACCCCAGGGACAGCTCTTATCTCTACTGGGTTCTCCCTCTCTCTCTGTGTGTATGTGTGCGCATGCATGCGCTTGCGTGCGTTTGTGTGTACGTGCGTGGATAGGCTAGCATTGGGTATATGGTGTGCAAATATTATCTAGTATGACTATAATAGTTTGATAAAATGCTATTCTCAGTCACAATGTCCATTAAAGATGTCCAGGCACACATTACCAGATGAGTAGATAATTAATCTAGCACCAGGCTACAGTATTCAATAAGGCTTAAATTACATTTAGTCAGCATTCTTTCGCAACAGTTAGCAAAAATGTACTGTATAGGTACGTACGTAGGCCTATGGTCCATAAATGGTCCATTTATACAGTGGCTTTTTCCATGAGCACTTTATCATAATTATATTCACACACTGACAGCGGAGGAAACCATGCATGCAAGGCACCAACCTGCTCATCGGAAGCAGTTGGAGGTTAACTTGATTCAGTGACTTGCTCAAGAACAATTCCACATTAACCCAGGGGGGAGCCAGGGATCCAACTAGGAACCTTCAGTTTCCGAAACGGCCACTCTACCTCCTGAGCCACTTCTGCCCCATGTACAGCTAAGTAAAGAAACAAAGAGGTACACAGACTATACACGCAAGACGTCTCATTTTCACATTTTGTATACAGACTTTTCAGCCAAAGGCCTTCCTCAAGTGTATAGTCTATACAGTGGAAATCAAGTATTTTGTTTTGCATACCTCTTTATTTCTGACTTTGTTAGTTCTCAATTATAAAGACATTTTTCCATGAATGACCTTTAGAATGATCATTTTTACACTCCTCTTTATGGTAAACCACATCTATCTATCCACAAAACATATACTACAGTACTTTATCTCAGTCCCGACTAAACTGTACATTTTGAGTACCTGTGTCATGGTTTCCTTTCAACACCAAAGCACTTCAGTCTTCAATCTCTTCTAATAACACCAATATTAATTGGTCTTTTGTAAACATCAGTTAAGTAATGAATGCCTTTTCGTGCAGCCTTATTCCTGTAAACCTTTTCCTAATTATTTTTAACGAGGTCTAGAATATGCAACAGTGTTGAAAACTGTTACGTCAGTTCATTGAGAAAGCCCTAGAGTAGCGCGTATTGAATTTTACTCACAGTGTGATGCGTGTTTTTTTTACCAGGTGCTTGAAAAGCGCCTGGACTACATTTGCTACTACCTCTAGTAGCACTTTTTCATGATTGGCTGCCTCGTCGTCTCTAGGCTGCCTCTAAGCCAATGGGAGACTTACCCATAAAACCCATACTCTGAACGCCGCAACGTGAAGCCGTGAGCTGAGGCAGAGGCTGTGGCACAAAACTGATTATACTGTAGATGTTCATAAACGAGAGCATTCTGCACCTGGCACTTATGACTGAGTCATTCTTGTATTTTCAATTGCCCCCACCTGCATCACTCTGTCTTTCCTTCCTCTTTATGTTCGTCTATTTCTTTTTTGCAGAGCCTGGGAGTCGATTGTCGCTGAGGGGGCGCTTGTTTTACTGGTTAGGGTTATGGTTAGGTATAGGCATAGTTTTTGTGAGGTTATATAACCCCGCCCTACTAGTAGTAGCAGGCGCTGTAAAACAAGCGTCTCATCAGCGCCCATAGAAACCCAGGCTCTGCAAAAACAAAAAGGTAGTCACCACCCATCTCCATAATACTTTCTATTTCCTCTTCCCCCAGTGACCCGACAGAGCTTCAGGCCTGTCTGACTTACTTTATGCTGAAAGTAATCACTAACAGTAAGTTAAGTTAATGAATGCACTCACGGCCAGCCTCGCCGGCGCGCCTTGAAGCTGAGGAGCTCGCTTTCAGGGCGGCTGCCATCACTACTGTTGTTCTCAATGTTATAAACCACCTTCTTCTTTTGGGAAGGGAAGTCTGGGTTACTTGGGACGCGGTGTTTACACAACCAATGTACCATGCTATTGAACTTGAAGCTAATGAATAGGCCTATGCAGCCCTTTGAACGTTTTGTTCAATTGTGAAAAGATAATTGTTTTTGAAAGACTAAGCTGTGCATAGCGGCGTGGGATTCTTACGTCGGTCAAATAGCATCTGACCCGCGCCAAGTCCTTTGAAGTGTTTCATTCCAGAAATGATATATCTACAAAACTACTGTACGGGATTACTATTAAAGTTCTAATCTTACAACATTTTATTGTTTCTGTGCTATTGATTTAATAACCGGTGAATTCTAGAAACTACAAATTCCTCCGCCGCCCCCCCCCCATCATGAATGCAATTTTTTTTCAAATATGCTACATCTTTGAATGATTCATGTTTGTATATATGCCAACCCTTGGGGAACAAATGTGGTTTGGTTAAAAGAAAGCAGTTCTATGTCGATTAGCGCTTTCTTTGTCCTGAACAAGAGTTGAGAAGAGCATTGTGAGAGCCGCTGTTGTTTCGCTACACATTTGGTGACAGAGCTTTGTCTTTGCGGGCGCAGCACAAAAATGACTTCTGGGGTGGAGTTTTAGACGAAGGTGGTTTCCTGTATCTGCTCCAGATTGAGCGATGGAGACAATGAGAGATGAGAGAGCAAGAGAGAGAGATAACAAAGAGAGGTAGAGATAAAGAGAGGTAGAGAGAGTGAAAGAGAGGGAGTGAGATGGCAATCATATACTGTCACTAAATGGAAGGTGCAGGAGGCAGCTGGACAAATCAAGTCTCTGTCTTCCTTAAGTTGTGTGTGTGTGCGTGCGTGCACTTGTGTGTGTGGGTGTGTGTACGCGCATGTGTGTGCGTGCATGCGTGCGTGTGCGTGCATGGCATGGTTCTTTGCGCTTGTGTGTGTAACTGTGTGTGTCCTCACAAGCAAGTAGCCTATTATACATGTGTGTGGTGTGACCTTCACTGCTACCCAGCTACATCTGTCAGTGTTGGGTCCATATACACTCTTTGAGCTGAATTAACACTCTGGTTTTGACCCTGTTTACAACTACAGTGCTTTGCTAATGGTTGCCTGGTCAACGACCCTGTAAACAGAGCCCTCTATTCCCTCCCTGCACTTCTTGCACTTCTTGCTCTCTCTCTCTCTCTCTCTCTCTCTCTCTCTCTCTCTCTCTCATCTTATCTGTGCTGTCTCTGCCACCCACTCACTCTCGTCTGCTAGAAGGACAGAGGCTGAACCAAGTGAACTGAAAAAGAAGACAGAAAATGCATTTGAGGAGTTTTTTTGTTGTTAACGTCAAACCTTTTTACAATGTGTACGGGGCAAGGGGTGTCTACAAATGGTTCTGTCTGTCTGTCTGTCTGTCTGTCTGTCTGTCTGTCTGTCTGTCTGTCTGTCTGTCTGTCTGTCTGTCTGTCTGGTCCCCATCAGGAGATTTCTTGATCTGCATTCACAGTAGATTCATTAGGGACCATGAATATGGACTATTCTCATTCACACAAGTTATTTTCTGAGGGGTGTGGTGACCTGCCTTGTGCACTGTAATACCCCAGTGTATTTCATTTGGATACAAATGTGTGTGTAAAATGTGGGAAAAAGGGTGTGTACATGTGACTGTGTGTGGGTTGAATGACAAGAACTACTGGTATACGACGCAGGGTGCCGTTTTGCCAACGTTGGTTTGCAGATCGACATGCTGTCTTTGCCCCGTCGTGTCAGTCATGTATATCATGCGGCTATCACATGACTCGATAACAGCAAATGGGTCTCATAATGCTCACTTCTCTCTTTCTCCCATATAAGCTCTCACATTCAAGTTCACAGAGGGCGGGTTTGGTCGATCCCTGCACTGGGCTCTGTTTCATATCAAGCCCCTTATCTCCTGACACTAAGTCCCCTCTCGGTTTGACTCCGTGTACTGCTCACAGCTCTGGGCTCAAACCCAGCCACACATCTGCACTGTTCAGCCGGACTTATACTTAGTTGCGTGCCGGTGTCACCCAGCCGGAAATAGCAGATCTAGTAGTCCACGACGTGCCGCGCTTGCCGTGCGTTGTGGGCTTGTAGATCTGCCATTTCCGACGTGTGACAGTCCTCAAGTCTTTATCTCAATTTCTTTGTTGCACTCTCACTCTGCTCCCCTCTCTTCTTCTCATTCTGTATTGCTCTCTGTCACTTTCTCTCTGTCAGTCTCTCTCTCTCTCTCTCTCTCTGTGTGTGTCTCTGCTGGGTTAGTAGCTGTGAAGGGGGGGTGAGAACAGTGGGCCCTTGCTGTTCCCAGCCCCAGCCCAAGAGATTGCTTGCTGCTCCGGATCATGGAGCCCACCTCTATATAACTTTGGCCAAACCTACCCCCGTCCCCCCGTCCCCGTCCCCAGGCTGGTCTGTCCCCCACCATGTGAGAATTGCCTGGGAGGAGTTCCTCACTATAGAGCGCACATCGGTCCAGGCCGCCATCCTCGGTCTCACCCCTGATACCTCTGCAGTCTGCACCCCTATACCCACCCCCACCCCCAGTTACTTACGGCCTCCACCGTCCCGGGACAGGGAGCTTGCTTGCTAAAGCACATTTCGCCTTCCTCGCCTGTTTTTCTTTGCCGTGTTGTTTTCCCCCCGTTTCAGACCAAACACGACGCGCCACACAAGCGGGTGTCACCGGGGGTCGAACTGGGCCGGGCCGCCGTGACCTCTCCGTTACACTCGTCCAAGGGATCTGTGTAAACATCTGTTTGCGTGGTGCCAGAAACGGTCACAGGAGGCGCCCGTTGATTGACATCACTTCATGCGCGTTTGTTTTCCCGAGGCCCCGCTCTCGGGTTTCTGCTTTTTGTCTTCATTGTTTCTTTGTGTCTCTTGTGCCACTACTTGAGCAACTGTCATAATTACCACTTCTATCTCAATTTGCTTTCACACTGTCAATGATTGTTGCTGATGGGAATAGAAAGTCAAACAAAAGACGCGTTGGACATGATGTGAGGCGTTGCATGGAGGTGCAGCGGGCCGCTGTGTGCTGCCTGGCCGGTGCACTGAGTCATCTTCACGTGGTCCCACCACGTTACGCTGACACACAACAGCAGTGCCTGCCCTGCACAGTATCAGACCTTAGGACAGGACACACGCACGCACGCACGCACACACACTCACACACTCACAGACGCACACACACACACAGATGCACTCACACGAATACTGTGTGTATATACTGGATATCCACAAAGTGTCACACTTTGAGGAGGAGAGTTAAACAGCACTTGATACAGAGAGAGAGTTTGTGTGTATGTGTGTGTGAGAGAGAGAAAGAGAGAGAGGGAGAGAGAGAGAGAGAGAGAGAGAGAGAGAGAGGTGAGGGTTTAGAGGGAGAGAGATCACTGACCTCCATCTAGGCTTGGGGAGTATAGTTTTTAGACCCCAGTGTGAGCACGAGGGATTCTGTGGTTCACACCTCCTCCTCCTCCTCCTCCTCCTCCTCCTCCTCCTCCTCATCATCATCATCATCATCATCATCATCATAAAAAAAACACAGAAAAACTCGAGACTAGTACAAACTTTGGTGAATTAACACTCACAGTTGTACATGAAGGCAACCATTCATTCATGAGCACACATATCGTATCTGGCGGGTGGAAAACTCATATGTCCGAAACTGTTACTTTTCAAAGGATTCAAAATCAAAAGTAGCAGCATACTCTTGATGCTTTTGTGTGCCTGTGTCTGTAGTCATGTGATCAAGTACATATAGTAGTATATACATTTACGAGAAAACAAAAAAGTGAAAATACGGAGATAAGAGGTTTCTGCCCGACCACGCGCACACACACACACACACACACACACACACACACACACACACACACACACACACAATTTCCCTCTGGACGCAGTGTGCAGCTGATGTGCGACACTGAGTCGATGTCCATATGTGAGAGATGAACTTCGTATGGGAAACTCTGTGACCTGAAGTGCGCTCGTCTCCTACGCAGCGTGTGAATGTCCCCTCTCCACCCCCCCACCCCACCCCACACACACACACACACACACACACACACCACACTCCTTCCCCACGCTTCCCCTTTTCTATCACTGCCTGACGGTAAGTGTATTGTATTGTGTGTGTATTTTTCTCTCTCTCTCTCTCGTCAAATATAGCTTTCCCTGACTCAGTGGGGCGGTGTGCAGTTGGCATCGGACCACCCCACCCGTGGCTCTGCTTTCTGTTAACTTGGGAGTCTCAGGGAGAGCCCCTGTTCAGCCTGCCCAGGACACACGCACGCGCACGCACGCACGCACACACACACACACACACACACACACACACACACACACACACACACACACACACACACACACACACACACACACACACACACACACACACACACACACACACACACAGACACGCACGCCTGGGAAGACAGCCTGGAAAAGAAAGAGAGAGGGAGAAAAACTGGTTTTGCCTCAATGTTTCTCGTTTCTTATTATTGGGGTCTTTGTGTGATGCTATGTTAGCTGGATCTGCTGCCACAGCAGGTCATGACGAGTGTACACTCGTGTGCGTGTGTGCGTGTGTGTGTGTGTGTGTGTGTGTGTGTGCCAGCGTGCGTGATGGCTGTGGTTTGTGGTTGATGTGAGAGAAAGTCTCTTGGCGTGTCATCATGCGACTTGGTTCCTTCTTCTCACACGGTCAAAACCCGAGGATGTCCAGAGTTAAGTTATTTCTTTTCTTTTATTGTGGAAAAATATTACTGCTGCATTGGTCACAGTACATACAGCACATCATTTCATAGCAACCACAGTGTTTATCGAAGTGTAATGTCAACACATTTGAGGTGCTATTGACTTTGGGTTTGTGTAAGCTCATGGTCAACATGCATTTTAAACAGGGCAGAAAGTGATGATTTTGTAGAGCGGTTTATGATTAAGCGAAAAAGGATTCTGCTGACTAACAGGCTTGATGTGGAGGTCAGAAGGGTCCTCTCATCGTGAATGTGTAAAATCTACTTTTCCAAAATTAGACTGTTGACCTTTGCTCCCCGATGAAGACAGCGCCGGGTTTCCATAACCGAAAAACCTTAACTGTCCATTGCTTATAGTTCCCGCCCACTCATTCACAATTTATAAAAGATAAGCAGCAGAAGACATGAAACGTCAGGAATGTTAAAGTAAACAAGAATGTTGCCTCCAGAGTTTCCCAAGTTGCACAAGCCACTGAGCAGAGAGTTCTTTGGACCTATACTGATCCAGGAATAAAGTTTTTACACTCTCAGGGTTGAAATAATACTCAGATTTTGTTTGTTTGTTTGATTGATTGATTGATTGTTTGTTTGTTTGTTTGTTTGTTTGCTTGCTTGCTTGTTTGTTTGATTGATTGTTTGTTTGATTGATTGTTTGTTTGTTTGTTTGTTTGTTTGTTTGCTTGTTTGTTTGTGTGATTGTTTGTTTGTTTGTTTGTTTGTTTGTTTGTTTGTTTGTTTTTGCAGTGTGCTCTATGTCTGTCCATAAAGCTACAGCTGTATGCCAGAGCTGAGAACTAATTTCACAAGAATCCGAAGTTCTTTGTTTAAGAATGTATGACGATGAGGAACCAGTCCGGGGTTTAGGCTATTGTGTTTACAATATTTCTTATACAGCAGGCTTATTGTTATACTGTAGGTGTTGAAATATGGGACTCAAATAGTACTGTTCAGAACAGTGCTTCTCAGTGGGGTGACTGGGGTCCATGCAGAGATCATCAGTGTTCCTTGAGGGGGGGTTCCAAATGGACCCTAGCAGGTCTGTAACTCTGAGAGTGTACAAACCAAATTAATTTGTTTCCATTTGTACTCCGTTTGAGTTACGGAGGTCCTTGAAATAAAGTTTAAGAAATGTATATAAAATAAAATAAAACCAATGGTACTAGAAAATGAAGTCAACAAAAATCCCCCCGTACTGTACATTTCAGAGAAAAAAATTATACAAATAAAAATAAATAAACATTAAGATATTGCGATTGTTGAAAATCCTTATTGTTCATTGGAGGTAAGTAGAGCATGTAGTCTAAAAATCACTTATTCCTATGCAGTGAATGTGGCTACACGTTAGCTCATAGCACTCTGTTGAGATGCTTGCTCCTGACTGTCTGGGACAGACAGACACTGGGACAACTGTCCTTATCTCTGGCAAGGGCAGCATTTAGCAGGCCAATATGGTTGTAATATTCTGTTGTATAGTTTATGTTTGCATGGTTTATGGACTTCGGCAGACTGAGGACATTTACTATGTTATTCCAGCAAAAATGACTTCGTTCAAGTCACAGGCAACTTGTTTTTTCACACAAACCATGGGTGTCTCTGTCCTTTCCCACAACACTTTAACCTCTGAAATGCCAAAGGTTGTCATGGATTACTTTACTCATGCTGGTCACTGGAGGAGAGGGCAAGGACTTAAGGCTTTCTCTCGGGGACAAAACATTTCAGAATTCTCTGTTTTTTCTATTTTCCCATTTATTTATTTTCTTAAAAAAGAACACTTAAGGAGTTCCAAGGACTGTATATCAAATCTTTCTTAAAGCTGCAATCCGGAATTTAACACATGACCAATGTGTAAGATTAGGTGTGGGAGATATGGTGATAAATATTGTCGAGACGATAAAATGTCTCATATGATATACCTACCTATTCAGAGATATCATACTGTATATATCGTGTGAATTTGCAGTTAACACATGACCAATGTGTAAGATTAGGTGTGGGAGATATGGTGATAAATATTGTCGAGACGATAAAATGTCTCATATGACTTATTCAGAGATATCATACTGTATATATCGTGTGAATTTGCAGTTATATACGTTAATTTATATGACTGTTTCGTTCGCCAAAAATAATAAGTATTTTGGTCAAAATGGTCTGTTGCTCCTATTTCTTGTAGTATTTCTGAGTGGTGCAACAGCTCCCTTACGGAGCTATACGTATGTGTGTGGGTGGCTGGCTGGGTGGCTGGCTGGGTGGGTGGCTGGCTGCCTGGGTCTGAGCACGAAAACAGCATGGTTGTTTTTCACCACCTGTGCGCAACCTAACACACACACACAAACTCACACGCACCTATAGTATATATGATGATTTCGGGTGTGCCAGTACAGTACAGTGACAGTACAGTACAGTAGAGGGTACAGTAGAGGGACCCCCACACGGTAACACCCTGGCCGTGGTCCTGTGGGTCTGGAACTTCCGGGACCCCCCGGGGACCCACACACGGAGTTGCACCACTCACTTTACACAGGTGTGATTTTGACCTTGAATCATAAAAACTGCAAGAAAAAATATTGTGACAATGTCGTGTATCGTCGTCATACTGCTTGAAAGAATATCGTGATATTATATTTTTCCATATCGCCCACCCCTATGTAAGATAGAGTATGGTATGTTAATCACATGAAGCCTAGCATCCTTCAATATTCTGAGGCAATCGTTCTGCAAAACTAGCAGATCTAAAAGCACGTGGTGCGTTGTGTGCTTGCAGATTGTTTTCTTTTCAGCCATTTTATTTAGAGTGTAGAAAAAAAGAGGGGCTTTCATGTGGAATCCTGGTCAACTAATATAGGGTTTAACCCATTTTGACTTGAGATCAGATTCAAAAAATGTCTTCTACATCCTGACAGTTTTCTGAAAAAGCTATGTTTCTATGTCAGTCGTTCTTTGATTTTTCAAAAATAGCAGACCTACAGCTTGTAGATCTGCTATTTTTCAATAGCTAAAGCATAACATAATGCTAACACCAAAAGGGGTTCCCGCACAGAATGGGTTTTTAAGGGGGGAAACCAAGTCACTAGCAGACGGTTCAAAAACACCATGGCAAAGCAAGGCATCAGGTAAAACAGATTGATGAATTCAAGCATATAATATATATTATAAATAATTGTAAATGGTGCATTTATATAGTGCCTTTATCCAAGGCGCTTTACAGAGATTGTGCATTACATTCACCCATCTACACGCTGATGCCAGAGGAAACCATGCAAGGCACCAACCTGCACATCGGGAGCAATTAGGGGTTCAGAGTCCAATTGCTCAAGGACACTTCGACACTATAGCTCTGGGGGAGTCCGGGTTCGAACTGGGAACCGATCACTCTACCCCTGAGCTACTGCCTCCCAGTATTATCAAACTTTGTCTGCATTTTCCATTGTCCTGCACTGTTCCTAGACTTCCTACCACACTTGGTGCAAAACAGAGTGTGAACCTGAAAGAAATGTGTGAGGTAAAATGTGTTAATTGTCCGAAGTGTGTTACAGTAATTAGCATCACAACTCTCTCATAGAGAGAGCGAGAGAGCGAGAGAGAGAGAGAGAGAGAGAGAGCAGAGCATGTTCTGTTTGTCTGGGAATCAAACCGGGGACTTGCAGTCACAGTCAGGCATTTAAGAAAATGTGGCAAACACCATAACCACTCCGCTACCAGGTCTCCCTTCCGCAACCTCTTGAAGACATACTAAACAAGAACCCTATAGCTTCAGTTAACTGTAACTTTAACTCTGTGGTGACCTTCCCTTTGGTGTGTTGGGGGTACAGATTTATTAGGCTCGTCTGACCCAGGATTACCCAGGAAGGCCAGTCAGCACTACTGGGCTGTAAATCAGGCCTTACCCCGGCAGGAGCTGGACCAGAGAGCTGACTGTGTTCAGGATCAAAGGTCAGCGGGAAGTGAAGCTCGGCATCAGGCAGCAATGATCGTTATCTCTATCTGTTCTGGAGATTACAGCAACAATGGTTATCTGTAGTGTACAGGTATAATATACCTGTTTTTCGAGGTTATTTGTTCAGGAATGTGGTCTCCAGAACATAATAATGTTCTGATATTAGCTTAGACTCTAAGGGCAGTATTATGCGTGTCTTAAGTACCAGGTCTTATTACTTACCTTAAGACCTGGAGGCGTGATCAATGCCATTTGGCTATTCTGAGTGGCCAAACAGCATTGACCACGCCTCCAGGTCTTAAGTTAAGTAATAAGACCTGGTACTTAAAACACGCATAATACTGCCCTTCTAAGCCTTAGAGAATCATCACTGTACATGGTTTCGACACTCCTGAACAAACAGCATTGAAAAATGTAATGACAATTAATAGTAATGTTTGCAGTCACGAGTGGTATACCGGACGTTTATATTAAAGTATGCTTTGTTTAAGTTTAGCCATGTCTCTGGCAATTTATGGTATTTTGTTCATTGAGTGCGTTATGCGAATGTCTTAACTGGTCTCGGAAAAGATGGAGCAGAGTAAAGAGACAGGACTTGTGGATCATGATGAGGAATCATCATTTCGGCAGCTACATGAGTATGAGACAGGAAACCGAGGGCAGAGACAGAGGCGAGACACGCCAGACAAGACATCGGGACTCGGGAGTAACATTTGAACCCCAGTCCTTGCATCTCACGAGGAACATCAGTGCACTTACTGTACCTAGTCCATGGTCTCGGAGTGATTTTCGTCTTTTTTTCAAATCCTCAAAAATGATGAAAAACGGCATGCTATATTATGCCGTCCGAGGCCATGGGCTATAAATGATGAAAAATGAGGATTTGAAAAAGACGAAAATCACTCCGAGACCATGGGCTATAGTCCATGGTCTCGGAGTGATTTTCGTCTTTTTTTCAAATCCTCAAAAATGATGAAAAACGGCATGCTATAGTTGCATATACAGCTTCAAGTTCATACAGCTGGTTGTTCATGCTTAAGATCAGTCGCATATACAGCTTCATATAGCTGGTTGCTCATGCTTAGAACAGTTTCATATTCAGCTTCATATAGCTGGTTGCTCATGCTTACAGTTTCATATTCAGCTTCATATAGCTGGTTGCTCATGCTTAGAACAGTTTCATATTCAGCTTCATATAGCTGGTTGCTCATGCTTACAGTTTCATATTCAGCTTCATATAGCTGGTTGCTCATGCTTACAGTTTCATATTCAGCTTCATATAGCTGGTTGCTCATGCTTAGAACAGTTTCATATTCAGCTTCATATAGCTGGTTGCTCATGCTTAGAACAGTTTCATATTCAGCTTCATATAGCTGGTTGCTCATGCTTACAGTTTCATATTCAGCTTCATATAGCTGGTTGCTCATGCTTAGAACAGTTTCATATTCAGCATCATATAGCTGGTTGCTCATGCTAAAAACAGTTTCATATTCAGCTTCATATAGCTGGTTGCTCATGCTTACAGTTTCATATTCAGCTTCATATAGCTGGTTGCTCATGCTTAGAACAGTTTCATATTCAGCTTCATATAGCTGGTTGCTCATGCTAAGAACAGTTTCATATTCAGCTTCATATAGCTGGTTGCTCATGCTTAGAACAGTTTCATATTCAGCTTCATATAGCTGGTTGTTCATGCTAAAAACAGTTGCATACAGTATACAGCTTCTTCGTCACACTTTTGCGTCACACTTTTGCGTCACACTTTTGCATAATTTATAGCCCATGGCCTCAGACGGCATACTATAGCATGCCGTTTTTCATCACTCCGAGACCATGGGTTATAGTCCATGGTCTCGGAGTGATTTTCGTCTTTTTTTCAAATCCTCGTTTTTCATCATTTATAGCCCATGGCCTCGGACGGCATACTATAGCATGCCGTTTTTCATAATTTTTGAGGATTTGAAAAAAAGACGAAAATCACTCCGAGACCATGGGCTATAGCCTAGTCCATGGTCTCGGAGTGATTTTCGTCTTTTTTTCAAATCCTCAAAAATGATGAAAAACGGCATGCTATAGTTGCATATACAGCTTCAAGTTCATACAGCTGGTTGTTCATGCTTAGAACAGTTTCATATTCAGCTTCATATAGCTGGTTGCTCATGCTAAGAACAGTTGCATACAGTATACAGCTTCTTCGTCACGCTTTTTCGTCACACTTTTGCGTCACACTTTTGCGTCACACTTTTGCATCATTTATAGCCCATGGCCTCAGACGCCATACTATAGCATGCCGTTTTTCATCACTCCGAGACCATGGGTTATAGTCCATGGTCTCGGAGTGATTTTCGTCTTTTTTTCAAATCCTCAAAAATGGCATATATTTCTGCAGATCTTCAAGCTTATAATGTGCCACAATGCGAGCATTTGTTTTAGAATAGCTGAATTATAAAAAATGTAAGTGGTTAACAACTCTCAGGTATTTGAACCCTATTATCTGTATACATAATAGGGTTTAGCTAAAAATAAAGAAAAAAAATCACACCCGTGTGAAGTGAGGGGCGCTCTTATCAGCATACATATTCATACATCATCTCATTTGCTGCCAGTCACAATTTTCATCCTCACATTTCCGTCTTCACTTTTCTGTCAAATCATCGCTATGGGGTGCTCAGCCAATCAAATCATCGCTATGGGACACACACAAACATTCAAAGCTGGGCATAGGAGGGGCTTGCGCCCTGGGCCCTCCCCCCAAAAAAGAGGCATTCTTGCTCTGCAGACGTTGCTGAATATATAAAGTTAGATTTTCTTTTTAGACCTGTTGATGGACAGTTTATTTTGGACAGTTCTGTTCATATTATGAGTCGTAAGATCTAACCTAACTTACCCTGCTGACCAACCTTATGCTTCAAAGTTCTTCCTCCCCAGATTGTTTAGCTGTGGGGGCTCCCAAGCCTCATACTGGAGCGCTTTTCTGCCAGAAACCACGCAGTCAGCCTTGCTGATAATAGCTTTGCTGCTGCCAAGAATTGGAGCAGCAGCAGCTTACTTTGTGTGTTTTCGTTTGCCTACAGTGATTCGACGTGCTTATTTCTGAATATGTGTGGAAAGTACCTGCTATTATAAACTTGCTCAGCTCAGATATAGTTTGTTGACTTGTAGTTGAAAGTCATGCAAGAGGAGCCATGCAATAGTGACCACACAGGAGCGAGAAACTGTGAATCAGGGATGGAGAGGGAAGGTTGGAATAAATCAGATGAAGGAAGGAAGGAAGGAAGGAAGGAAAGAAAGAAAGAAAGAAAGAAAGAAAGAAAGAACAAAAGAAAGAAAGAAAGAAAGAAAGAAAGAAAAAGAAAGAGAAAGAAAGAAAGAAAGAAAGAAAGAAAGAAAGAAAGAAAGAAAGAAAAATGGGTTTGAAACTTTTTTCTAGGAAATGGGTGCTGAAGGCAGTAGTTTCACAACCAGGCCTATATGTACTGTGTGTGAATGTATGTGTGTGTGTGCGAGGCATGCGTGCATGTGTGCTCAGTGCTCTATACTAACTAACTTCATCAAAATCTTAATCACCTCCCTCCATCTCTCTTGCCCCACCCACGCTACTCTCATTCAGATCAGTCAAAAGGAAAGTCTGAATGAACAAATCAACCTTATACAAGGTATACTTACTGTATTATATTCAATACTGAAGGTCCATTTAAGTCTTCACTTTAAGGAGTTGAAAGGTCAGTTACAAGAGAAAAGCTATAAGGAAAATGGTAAGGCTGGAGGCTTGTGAGGAGTAGTGTAGTAGTGTGTGTGTGTGTGTGTGTGTGTGTGTGTGTGTGTGTGTGTGTGTGTGTGTGTGTGTGTGTGTGTGTGTGTGTGTGTGTGTGTGCGTGCATGCGTGCATGCGTGCGTGCGTGCGTGCGTGTGTAAACCCCAGACAGAGGGGAGAAGGGGGTCTGTTTGCTAACATTGATTGGAAGCAGATGTTAGTGAGAGCCAAAGACAGAGAAGAAAATGTTTCGGAAAATTCTCAGGCTTCAGCCTTCCCTTTCTGGGCCCTGGCCCTGGCAGCCAATCGTCGCACAGCACACACTGGTCTGAGGGGCGACCGGGCCCTTCCCATTGGCTGAAGATTCAAACGTGGGCGTCGGGAGCAGATGTCCTGGGAAAGTTGCTGAATCCCATTCGACTCACAGTAAAAGAGAAGTGAAAACATTTGCTCGTACAACTGGACAGTGACCAAAACCTGTTTGAATCCAGCTGCACTGACACACACGCACACACACACACACACACACACACACACGCTCACGCTCACGCTCACGCACACGCACTCGCACACGCACACGCACACGCACACACACACACACACACACACACACGCTCACGCTCGCGCACGTGCACGTGCACACGCACACACACACACACACACACACACACACACACACACACACACACACACACACACACACACACACACACACACACACACACACACTCACTCTCTCTGTCTCTCTCATTGTCTTTCTTACTCCATTTGTAGTAGATCGTTCACAAAGAACTGCTTCTGGGTCATACACAAGTGTATCGTTTCCTTGCAGGAAAAGAAAGTGAGAATTGCCTTTATATGTGTGGCCATCCTCCTGCTCTTTCCTCTGAAGACATTTGAATTGAATGCAGAGCTGAGAGTGCATCCACATCTCCCCACCTGTCACCCCTCTCTCTCATCCACCTCCCCTAAACCCTTTACACCCACCTAACCTTCTCTTTCCCCCTTTTTTTTTTACAATCTCCTTTTCCTCTCACCTCTCAATCCTCCACCGTCACCCCGCACAGCACCTCTCCTGGCTCCATTGTCACCTGCCATTCTGATCCAGCCACACTCTAGTTCACAGACATCTTCACCCCCCTAACACAATGCCTCCCGTCTCTCTCCTTCAGTGTATTGCCTATTTTGCTGTGGCGCTGCAGCACAAATCAATCATCTTTCCTAATGTAAACTCCACATTAACCCATTTTGTGCGGGAACCCCTTTTGGTGTTTCAAGCATTCTGTTATACTTTAGCTATTGAAAAATAGCAGATCTACAAGCTCATAGCGCGCCACCGAGTGGCGCGCTATGAACTTGTAGGTCTGCTATTTTTGAAAAATCGTAAAAATGCGGCACAAATCTTTGAATAGGTATATATTCTTTCAGAGCGAACGTTTTTTTTATTTCGACGTCAGGCCTAAATGGGTTAACATGAGAGGACAACCCCGCTTTACACCCCTCCACCCACTTCCGTCCCTGAATGAATGCCAGGTCAAACGGTACCTGGGTTCCAGGCGAGGAGCGGCCCCGGCCCTCAAGCAGCCCACTCTCATTTCAGGTGGGAGAGCAGGGTGATGCCGTCAGGCCCACGAGTGGCTCTGGAAGTCAATGGTGTATTAACTGGGGAGGCGACAACTCCAATAAAAATGCAAATTACAGTCAATGCGGGGTCTGGCCCAGGTCTGCCCTTCATAAGCCTGGATAATATAGTCACCACGCCTGCCTAGACATGTGGGTCAACACATCTCAGACAGCTACAACAATACGGTGGATGAGAAAAGAGAAGGCAGAAAGGGTATGACTGAGTGATGAGACTGTGGACAGGTTTTAGATATACTTCCTTGCTGTGTCAATCAGGTTTGCTTGATTTGGTCCGTGTTCAATTGCCTTTGTGCAGTGCTAGGCTTGTTGTCATGTGTCAAATGGATGTTTAAGTATGCGAGTGCCCTTTAACAGAATTGAAAATGCTCATCATTTGGTCGTTAGACTCGACAGATTTTGAAACACAACTTGAAAGGACTTTTAGCTGTTGGACAGATTGGCGTGAAACTTTGCACACACATTCTGTGCGTGCCCATTCTGCTCCGATGTTTCACACCATGAGGCCGATTTTTGCTAAATTACATCTATACAGCCATATTCACGTTTTGGCCTATTACTCTTGAATCATAAATGATGTTTCACTTGGATTCCTTGGATGTTCCGATCGGCCAGAAACTTTTAACGCATACTCCCAGTAGGCCAAGGACAAACCTCGGCCTGTTATAGTTTTGCTAAACTTTTTTTTTTTTTTTTACATTACTCCTAGGCCTACAGCTTTTGTCTAAACTTAACACAAGTTGGCACACATTATCTCGGTAGTCATGTGATCAAGACGTATCTGTCAGATGTATATTATTCCATTCTGATTGGCTACGATTGGCTTCCAAAGTTTGCAGGACTGGCCCGTTTTGCACAAAATGGCACAAATCATGGACACAGCGCCCGTCGCCAGATTGCTGTGAAATAGGGATGCACCAATATGGTACAGATACTGATATTTAAAATAACAATTTTGTGCCAGGGAAACAAATCATCTTCAATACAAGAAATGAATGGCCAAGGAAGACCGTCCACCACACTTTTTTCACACCAGGTGGCACTACAACAACCCACTTCATGTTTTGGCCAATAACTCTGAACCGTAGGTCGTACAATAACAATATTTTTTTCCTTGGATTCTTTGGAGCCTTTTCTTCAAACCACACTTTTTGCAACTACTCCTACATATTTTACAAATATACATATTCCAAAACTCACACAAATCGGTACACATTATCTCTGGGGTCATGTGATCAAGATGCACCGTACAAGTTTGATTTTGCAGATCCCATTCCAAGTGGCTATGACTGCCTTTCAAGGTTTGTGGGCCTTGGGTAGGCAACCCGGCCTGGCGGACCTGTGGAGTACACATTTTTGTCAGGTGAAACCTGACCTATGTCTTACTCAAATTTAAAGACGACTTTGGCTCCTAGTCGGGACCTAGTCCTGATTGGCTGCCACACACGCTGCTGTCATGTATTGGTTACTCAGGTCACATGACCAGGAAACAGGTAACAGGAAGCAGGTGACAGAAATCTTTAGAGACACAACCAATGTTATGTAAAGTAATGTCATGATTGAGGCCGGCCGCTTGAGAGGAGCGTTCGTTACTAAATAAAGAAACCAGTGCTTCTTTCACCTGACAATTCAATTTAATGTGATCATTTCTTATTTTTGTTATTATTACTGTTGTTGTTGTTGTGTTTTTCAGGTTTTAGGACTACAAACTGTAGCACTCTAGAAAAGGAACTAAATCTCTTCCCCACTGACCCTTTCTGTCTGTCTGTCTGTCTGTCTGTCTGTCTGTCTGTCTGTCTGTCTGTCTGTCTGTCTGTCTGTCTGTCTGTCTGTCTGTCTGTCTGTCTGTCTGTCTGTCTGTCTGTCTGTCTGTCTGTCTGTCTGTCTGTCTCTCTCTCTCTCTCTCTCTCTCTCTGTTTCTCTGTCTCTCTGTCTCTGTAGGATCCATGAGAAGGGTCAGATGTGAGATGACGCTGTGGGGATGCGACCCTGTGTTTATATTACTCCCCGGACAGCACTATTGCCTCGAGCTCATACTGACCCAAGCAGACGCAGCCGTGAAGAACAATAGCCGCCCAGAATAGATTCCCCATCCAGCCAGTCGTCTCACTACACCAGTTGGGGCACCAGTTGGGGACACGATGAGGGATGATCTGTTGGCCATCATATTTCATGATTTCCCTGCGTAATGGAATCACTGAGATGCGCTCTCATGCGTCACTGGGATTCTCTCTGATCTCGAGGATGAGTTGAGAAGAAGCAGCGACCAGAGTGTGCAGTGGAAATAATAATAAAAATGTTGGACAAAAATGTTTATGTAGCTTTTCATTTGTGAAATGGGAGTTTATCTTCCTTTAAAAAGCCGATATAAATCTTGAAGACATAAATTCATAGTACTGAAAATGGCTTGAGAGTTGAGACTGACTAAATGAAGATGGGGTGTTTACAAGACAACACAGATTTATAGTACTGTATTAATAGTAAAGGCACTTTATGTACTTTTTGCAGTTGGTTGTCTGTTATAAAAACTAATAAGATACAATCGGGGAAAAGTGTGGCCCAAATGTGGAGCTCAGACTTCAAATGTTGGCAAGGTTGAATTCAGCCCGATCACAGCCATATTGTCTTCCATTATAAAAAAAATAATAATAAAAAAGTTAAATTGTATTGACATTAGCCCTGGCCTGAACAGTAAAGCTGCTCTATGTACAGGGTAACTGTCCTCCTCTATCCCGGAGTTGAACCCTGTTTGCTGATATCTTTACCATTGAGCTAATAGAGTCTGCCTGCCTACCAGATCCTGTGTCTAGTGACCTTTGACATCTATCTATAAATGCACAAGTCTCTGTACGAGTGTACAGTGTGTGTGTGTGTGTGTGTGTGTGTGTGTGTGTACGTACGGTACGTCTGTAATGCACGTAACTCGAAAACCGTTCGCCCCACCGACTTAATTTGACACACGCGTTCCACACCACCACAGAGAGTGCAGTACCCGGTGTCGAGTCCGTTGGATCGCCCGTTGTCCAGAACCAGCACAGAAGCCCCAGCCTAGGCTCTGGACTGATCACACCTGACCACCCCTAGATCTCCATATATGGAGCTGGCCTGTTCTGACATCACAATGATGTCCTGACATCTGCATAGACTCCATATTTGGGCATGCCTGACAAAGATCTGCATATATGGGCATAAAAGGGACACAGACATAACATCTGGGTGGGGCATTCATTTCCAACTTGCATCGTTCCAAGTAGTACAGTGCCCAACGGCCACCGCTATAGTGATCGAAATGTCTCAATAGAAGATAAGGGGGAAAATACAACCACCCCAATTGTAATGAGTTATATTACACAAATTTGAAATGTAGTCAGTTAGTTATGCCTTGGACTACAGTCTGCCATCTGTCTGTACTACTGCACTACAGTAGCATAGTGATGGTCACAGTGACCAGCAAATTCTAAACCTTGAGTCGAAGCAGATGTTGATGCAAAATGTGTAGAAATGTAATGGTATTGCATTCACAAGGTGGAGATGGACAGGCAGACAAACGAACGAACGGACATACTTCTGGACAACCTGCAGTAAAGCAAGCTGTTATAAGACACTCTTTACATGTTCCCAAAGTCCTGGGTTCAAATCTCAGAAAATGTGGCCTAGTCTTTTCTGCCAAGCATCAGACAGACGTAACATCCATTATAACACTGCATGTGGCTCCCTGTGTTAACATGGTTTCTGCATGTTCCTGCAGGGTCCTAGGTTCATATAAATGCCAAAGTAGGACACTGCAGGGATTGATCCCCATCCTAATACACAATTCCCATGTCAGCAGTCAGCACCATGGTCATTAACCATATAGTGAGCAGCACTTACCCATAGTCAGCAGCACCATAGTCAGCACCATATTCATTAAACCATAATCAGTACCATTAACATGATACTGACCATGATACTAACATGATACTAGTATGATAATGACTGGTTGCTAGGTGGAAAAAGATGTCACAGAGCCTACTAGTTCAGCCTGTGAGGTTCAATAAAAAAGAACACTATATTCATGACAAAACCCTATAATGTGCCAGGCAGGTCATTAAAAAAAATGATATAGTATAAACAAAAAGTAATATCATGAATAGCGTAATGTATTTTAAAACAATTTAAACACTTTTTGGCAAAATGATGTAGCATGACTTTTATTTTCACTACATAGTAGTGCATTGTTTTGAGGACCTGGTGTAGTAATGGTCTTGTGACAAATTATAGTAGGCTACAGTATTTCTTGCCACAAGCAATCGCTGAACGTCTCTACAGTACAATGACCCAATGCTGCTGATTGCGTCAAGGATATTATAGGACTCATGGGAAGGACTGATCAGAATGTACTTACAATCTCTCCCTCATGTGATTTGGCTTGGATTTTGCCCAGAATGGCGCCCCATAGTTAAGACTACATGGAGGGGAGACAGATGTAGCTTGGTTAAGACCTCTTTAGATAAATATTTAGGTTTGAAGTTTGACAAACGAGTCTCTCTTCACTGTGTCGGAGAGCTGTACACACCACAGACGACAGGGGGTTCTTACTTGCTATCAGGAGAGGCAGTTTCTCTCTCTCTCTCTCTCTCTCTCTCTCTCTCTCTCTCTCTGCTTTCTGCCACTGGAAGGTGAAGGTAACAATTATCATTTTCCAAACCATTGCCTCTATCTCCACTTGTATCTTTCTCTGCACACTCTCACCCTAAACCTTTCTCACATTTACAGACCGCTCAAAATAAGCAATTTAACTGCCCTAAGAATTAAGACAGAAGGAAAAGGATAAAAATCACACGTGTGAAGTGAGGGGCAATCTTAACATCGTACATCATCATGACGTAACATGTCTATTTGCTCAGACACATATGAATTCTCCATTCATTGTCAATGGGAAAATGTCATCTTTGTGTAAGATGAAAATCTACACTAATAGCTGAATATAGGAGGGGCTAGCGCTCCTCAAAAATCTTGTGGAACTCCCTCTCTCCCGATGTGACACCAGCAGGTACAAGTAGTATCATAACGATCTGGCTTTCATTCCCGGGTTTTGTTGGAAGTCTGTCTGAGTGTCCCGTCCCGTATAAAGTGTTTAAATACTCTGTTGCCATGGTGACGGTGTCTGGTCTGGCATGCATCACGGACGGCCCAGTAGTGTGAGGGAGAGGGGAGGTGGGGCGAGAGAACAACCACCTGGGTAACCTCCGGCTGCCCCCGTCCCGTCCAACGACCCACACCCTGGAGGGTAGTGGTTCTGGGCTCACACTTTCTAACCACCTGCCCGTACTATACCAAGACATCAGAGACACATACTTCCCACAGTTTACATACTTCCCACAGTTTACACACACCCAAAGTGAGTTTGAAAACATGACACAAAGAACTCCCATACCTTTTGGGAGAAATACAACAATGTGTGTACACAGCAGCAAGATTTGTTGAAGGACTACTGCCTGTATCGAGTAGACCTTTAGACCTACTGTAAATGTAAAAATCACACCCGTGTGAAGTGAGGGGCGCTTTAAGAATCGTGGTCCCTTATTGGTCGAGGTTTTCCTCTGACACGCATATGCCGATTTTCTCAGTGACAGACAAAACAATTGTTAATGGCATTTAATGTTTGTGTTGGAGACAAATAAACATTAAACTCTGTCCATTGTCAATGGCGTTTTTAATGTTTGTCTAGACAAGACAAACATTAAACCTGTGTATAGAAGGCCCTCAAAAATCACACCCGTGTGAAGTGAGGGGCGCTCTTATCATCGTACATCATTGTTACGGCCCTATGTGGCCTCATATGGTGCATGTGTTAACCCTCCTGAGTGATTTTTGTGATTTCTGTGCCCTACATGGTGTTTGGAGGGTGGAGTCAAGTGGAGATTGGAGGAGTGGCTTGTTTGGAGGCACACCTGGGCCTCATCTCTTCAGCCAGCCATTATAAAAGTCTGAGATGAACACCACTTCAGCCCATTTGCCATCCGTCACCTCCATGTGCTGAACCCTTTGTTTGTAGCTAGCATTTCAATCCTGTGTTCCAAGTCTGTAGGCTGTGTGCCATGCCTTATGCTGCCGAGTGCTTGGTAAGGTAACTTTAATACTGAGTGTGTAAAGTAAAGACAAGGGAAGCTTGGTAGGGGGGTGCTGCCATTTGTTTGTTAGGGAGCTTAGATTGTCATTTTTGTTTGGAGTGCCGTAGCTTAACTCTTTTCCTTTTCAGGTAGGGTGGAGTTTTGTTTGTTGTTTTGGCCTTGCCCTCCCCGATGATATATGCTTTCCCTATTGACATTTTCTATCAACTTCTGTTACTGTAACATCAAGATTATTAATAAATGTTCACTTTTTTTGGTTACTCTGGTTTGTGTTACTTTTTAGTTATGTGTTACTCCTTAAAGGACAACTTTAGTTTTTTTCAACCAAGGTTCATGTTTTAGGTTGTTATTAGAGAAAGTAAAAGATGAGTACATTTTTTTTCATTTGCTGCTTTCTTTTGTTTTAGCGATTTTAGCGATTTGACGGGGGGCGGGGGCATTCGAACATGGGGCAACATGTATTTTTTTACATTTTATAGCTATTTTCTTTTTTTTATTTACACAAAAGATCACAGGATCTACTGAATTTGAAGGGGGGTACTATAGGGGGCTGCCATACTGGCTCAACATGCCAGTTTGTCACCCCCTTCACATTCAGTGATCTTTTGTGGCCAGATGTAATTTCCTGGGGTCTAGTAGGACTATAGTAAATAATAAAAAAATAAATCGCTATAAAAAATTGTAAAAAAAATACATTTAGCCCCATGTTCGAATGCCCCCGCCCCCTGTCAAAAATAGCTAAAATCCCTAAAACGAAAAAGCAGCAAATGAGAAAAAAATAACTCATCTTTTACTTTCTCTAATAACAATCTAAAACATGAACCTTGGTTGAGAAAAACTAAAGTTGTCCTTTAAGCCTCTAGACTCCATATAAACAATCATCATGACGTAACATGTCTATTTGTTAACCCATTCAGGCCTGACGTTGAAAAAAAAAAAAAAAAAGTTTTCTAAATCATGACAATTTTCGGAAAGATTTGAGGCACATTTTAACGATTTTTCAAAAATAGCAGACCTACAAGTTCATAGCGCGCCACTCGGTGGCGCGCTATGAGCTTGTAGATCTGCTATTTTTCAATAGCTAAATTATAACAATGTTTAAAACACCAAATGGGTTCCCGCCCCAAAATGGGTTAATGGTTAATGTGGTTAAACGCTAACGTGACATGGATGCGTTCCAGGTCTCAATGGGTTAAGACACATATGACGTAGGCTAAATTCTCCATTCATTATCAATGGTAATGTAATGTTTGTAAGACTATTGCTGCTATTTGTTTCAAAAAGCTTCATACCCTGTACTGCTTTTATTGGTTCTGAAAGTGGGGTCTGGGGAACCCCATGCATGGGGTCTTTGGAGGTAGCTGCTAAATGACTGGTAACTCAGAGTGTTACCATTTATCTGTTTCCATGTGTAGGCTACACATGAAAACAAATGGACCCCCACGGGTCCATTTGGTTCGATTTGTATACTCTGTGTTATGGGGGCAGTGGCCAAATCAATGCATAGTAGTAAACTGGGGATCCTACAAAAAAAAGGGAGATAATGCGAATCAGGGGACTGACGACCCCTGTGTGTATGATGTATGTTTTGGTAACAGCCGTGCGCACGCGTGCGTATGTGTGGTATGAATATCTCTGCTATAATGTGTATATGAAGTATATTTCTGAAATCGCATCACTCCAAGTGCAGCTGATCTGGGCTAAATTAGTTTGGGGTTTTAAGTAAAACTCACCAGTATACCTTAATTCTTAGCCCTTGCCTTTAAAAATCCCCCTGAATCGTTTCAACAATAATATTTTCCCCCAAATGGATGAAACCTGGTGCATGTTGATGTGTTAATCTCTTGAGACGTCTATTATTTATAGAAGATGCAGGGTACTGTATGACACAGAAAATCTGTATTCATCTTTACTTAAACCACATTGAAGTACAGGATTATTTCCCGCGCCATCATCTCACACGCCTGTCAGTCACTGTCAGTTTCACATAAGATTAATTTTTACATGGGAGCAGAGACATGCACATCCATCCAAACACAATTGTCACCGCAGCACTCAGGTGCAACTGGTGTACACCGTGTGCAAGAGTTCTCTTTTAGTTGCTTGACTAATAATAGAACTTAATACATGGTGTGAATAAAGATGCCTACAGATTCAATATACACTATGCCTAACCTAAAGCCAAATTTAGGCTCCTCTGGATTGACGTATATGCCGAGGCGGCAGTGGCTCAGGGGTAGAGTGGCTGATAGCGCAGGCGGATCGCAAACATGAGGTTCCCAGTTCGATCCTGGGCTCACCCAGAGTTAATGTCGAAGTAGCAAGATGCTGCGGCTGAACCCCAAATTGCTCCCGATATGCAGGTTGGTGCCATGTATGGTTTCCTCTGCCATCGGTGTCTGAATGGTTAAATCTATGTATCTACAATGTATGTACAATCTATGTATGCGCCTTGGATAAAAGCGCTATATAAATGCACTTATCTAACAAACCAAAAGCATAATTAGATTACACTATGTGCGTTATGGTGACTAAAATGCTCCAGTACAGAATGATCTCTTGGCAGTCTGAAGTTGAAAGCAATGAATGAAAACAGTGGTCTGTGTTGGACCTTAGAATGTCCTGGTCTCGAGTCCAGACTGCTGCTGCACTGGGGCCAAACAGCTGTTTCTGTGTAGAGGCAGCGGGCCATAGCTCTGTATGTTTTCTATCTACAGTGGAATTTATATGAGCCTGGGGTTACAAGTACATGAATGGGCCCCAGTGTGCTGGTTCGGCTTTGACATTGCACCGTGCAAAGGGACATGCTCATAAAAAAGGAGGGATACATACACCGTCCCTGCAAAAAAGAGAGGGACATTTTGGCTCAGGCCGGCCTAGCGGTCCGGGCACGTAGGCTGCTAATCAAGCCTGACAGCGTGTCGCGGGTTTGTCTCCCGATCCCGGCGACCTTTGCTTTGTGTCACTCCCCATTTCTCTCCCCCATTTCCTGTCAGCTTACTGTACACTAATAAAGGCAGAAAAAGCCCCAAAAATATCTTTAAAAAAAAAGAGCGAGAGAGGGACATTCAAATTACAAAATGAAGGACCAGGCCAGGGATGCGGGAATAATAATAATATAGCTGCAAGCAGTGATAAGGCGGGACCAAGAAAGAAGACAATACGCAACAAGAACAATATGCACAAATAACACTCACAGTTATAGGTACCCGGATTTGAACACACAACCTTGTGGTCCAAAGGCGAGAGCTCAACCAATTTAGCTATCTGGACACAGTCAGTTGATGCATTTTTATTTATTTATTTATTTATTTTTAATTATTTATTTTTGTGGCTTTCGCCTTTATTTATTTTTATTTTTATGGAGGGACAGACAGTAGGCTGACAGGAAATGGGGAGAGAGATGGGGGGGAAGACATGCAGTAAAGGCCGTCGGGATCGGGAGTCGAACCCGCGGCACACTGCCAGACTGGATTACCCATAGACATATATACATAGACACCCTTTCCGGCTCTGAGGCGCGTGTCACCAATTGAAGGCGGAAGCATTAGCGGAAGCAAGGCGGAAGCTTGTCAAGCTTCCGCGTGCGTAACATAAGTCCCGGAAAAGACGCGCTGTGATTGGCCAGTAGTCACTTGAGTGACAGCGAGAGACATGGAGGAGTCGCATGAGTGACGTCACTTGGGCAGCGACGCAGTCGCCTTCAGCAAATGCCTTCAGCACTTCTAAATAAGAAAGCTGCGGAGAACTGTTGCTTTGTGTTCACTCTTTAATGTTTTCTGTTAGTAATCTAATCCCCCTGGCTCTGATGTTGTATTGTTAATAACTTTGTTGTTTGTATTTGTTTGTTTGTCTTGTTTTGTATTGTAATGTATATTGTCATGACTGTTATAAAGATGTGTTAAAAAAAAAAAAAAGCCTTCAGCACTGCACTTCCGCCTTCATTGGGATACACGTCGCTCCAATGAACTGCAGCGGCAAATGAGGCATCTATTTCTTATAATATCTATGGGATTACCAGCCAAGGTGCCTGGACCACTGAGCCATGGCCCAGGCCCAGTTGATGCATTCTTAACAGTAACACCATGCAGTGTTTTTGGTAACAAGTATCCATTGAAAATAGCCGATCTACAAGGCGTCGCGTTGCAGACGCATTGTGAGCTTGTAGATCGGCTATTTTCAAATGGCCAAAATGTATAGAGTTGAAGTGGTTAATGTATGTTTTCTAATCATAATTAAAATCGCCAAAGTAACTAGTAACTAAAGTTTTCAAATAATTGTAGTGAAGTAAAAGTAAAAGTTTTGGCTCCGAGATGTAGTGGAGTAGAAGTAAAAGTACTGGAAATTGGAAATACTCAAGTAAAGTACAAATACCTCAAAATTGTACTTAAGTACATTACTTAAGTAAAAGTACTTAGTTACTTTCCACCACTGCATACATCCATGCAGCTGACCTCCCCATTGGTGGATGTGATCCTGGGAGCTGCACCTGTGTTCTGGTCCTCTTGATTGAGCTGAGCAGGACCTAGAAACAGGCTCCTGCTCAGCTCAATCAACAGGACCAGAACACACACTCGTTACTTTTCTTAAAAGGCTATGGCTTAACCCATTAAAACCAGGAAAGCATCTGTGTCATTTCAGATTTTAGTTATATACTGTATGTAGACTACATACTGTAGCAACATCTGTTTTTCAGAAAACTCTTTTGATTTAGAACAGTGGTTCTCAAAAATAGTTTTATTTTACATTTTGAAAAATCTTGAATAATTTGTATTTCTTTTTTAACACAAATATTCTCTTCTGGGGGTCCGTGGCACAAAACATTTTCAGATGGGGATCATTTTGAAGAGTCCATGACACAAAACAGTTGGAGAACTACTGATTTAGAAGGCGTTTGTCTCAGGTCGTAGGTGACTGTGGTACGTAGGATACTGCTAGTATTTACCTCTACATCAAATCTCTTTGCTGAAAATAGCCGATCTACAAGCTCACGCGTTGCATTGCAATGCAATGGGAGTTTGAAAATAGACAATCAATTTCATGAATAATTCAAAACTAATTCAAAAGTTTTTTTCAGTAATTTCATGAAGAAAATCAAAGAAATTCCATAAATTAGAGTACATAGTAGTGAAAACAGCACCTACGTATATTTCTAAAACTATGAAACATTTCAAAGATTCCTTTTCAAGCAAACATGTCCACCGTAAGATGAACCTAAATAGGTTGGAATGGGGTTTCTAGGTGTTTAAGTTAAATAACTCAGAAACTACAAAACATTTCAAAGTAAAAAGTTCCAGCATGTGTCCCCACAGTAAGCTGAATTATAAAAAGTGTGAATGGAGTTTCTAGGTGAAAGTGACTTTTTGACGTGCCATAGAGCTGCCATTGAGCCCCATTATAAATGTATCAAATTTGAAAGCACTATATTTCTAAAACTATGAAACATTTCAAAGATACCTTTTCAGGCAAACATGTCCACCGTAAGATTAACCTAAATAGGTTGGAATGGGGTTTCTAGGTGTAAGTATGTAGGACTAATAGCATGCCAAAGTTTGTGCTATTGCCATTGAGAATGCATTGGGCGTTTAAGTTAAATAACTCAGAAACTACAAAACATTTCAAAGTAAAAAGTTCCAGCATGTGTGCCCACAGTAAGCTGAATACTAAAAAGTGTGAACGGAGTTTCTAGGTGAAAGTGACTTTTTGACGTGCCATAGAGCTGCCATTGAGCCCCATTATAAATGTATCAAATTTGAAAGCACTATATTTCTAAAATTATGAAACATTTCAAAGATTCCTTTTCAGGCAAACATGTCCACCGTAAGATGAACCTAAATGGGTTGGAATGGGGTTTCTAGGTGTAAGTATGTAGGACTAATAGCATGCCAAAGTTTGTGCTATTGCCATTGAGAATGCATTGGGCGTTTAAGTTAAATAACTCAGAAACTACAAAACATTTCAAAGTAAAAAGTTCCAGCATGTGTGCCCACAGTAAGCTGAATTATAAAATGTGTGAACGGAGTTTCTAGGTGAAAGTGACTTTTTGACGTGCCATAGAGCTGCCATTGAGCCCCATTATAAATGTATCAAATTTGAAAGCACTATATTTCTAAAACTATGAAATATTTCAAAGATTCCTTTTCAGGCAAACATGTCCACCATAAGATGAACCTAAATAGGTTGGAATGGGGTTTCTAGGTGTAAGTATGTAGGACTAATAGCATGCCAAAGTTTGTGCTATTGCCATTGAGAATGCATTGGGCGTTTAAGTTAAATAATCAAAACATTTCAAGGTAAAAAGTTCCAGCATGTGTCTCCACAGTAAGCTGAATAATAAAAAGTGTGAATGGAGTTTCTAGGTGAAAGTGCTTTTTTGACGTGCCAATGTCTGCCATTGAGCCCCATTGTAAATGTCTCAAATTTGAAAGCACTATATTTCTAAAACTGTGAAACATTTCAAAGATTCCTTTTCAGGCAAACATGTCCACCGTAAGATGAACCTAAGTAGGCTAGAATGGGGTTGCTAGGTGTAAGTATGTAGGACTAATAGCATGCCAAAGTTTGTGCTATTGCCATTGAGAATGCATTGGGCGTTTAAGTTAAATAACTCAGAAACTACAAAACATTTCAAAGTAAAAAGTTCCAGCATGTGTGCCCACAGTAAGCTGAATTATAAAATGTGTGAACGGAGTTTCTAGGTGAAAGTGACTTTTTGACGTGCCATAGAGCTGCCATTGAGCCCCATTATAAATGTATCAAATTTGAAAGCACTATATTTCTAAAACTATGAAATATTTCAAAGATTCCTTTTCAGGCAAACATGTCCACCATAAGATGAACCTAAATAGGTTGGAATGGGGTTTCTAGGTGTAAGTATGTAGGACTAATAGCATGCCAAAGTTTGTGCTATTGCCATTGAGAATGCATTGGGCGTTTAAGTTAAATAATCAAAACATTTCAAGGTAAAAAGTTCCAGCATGTGTCTCCACAGTAAGCTGAATAATAAAAAGTGTGAATGGAGTTTCTAGGTGAAAGTGCTTTTTTGACGTGCCAATGTCTGCCATTGAGCCCCATTGTAAATGTCTCAAATTTGAAAGCACTATATTTCTAAAACTGTGAAACATTTCAAAGATTCCTTTTCAGGCAAACATGTCCACCGTAAGATGAACCTAAGTAGGCTAGAATGGGGTTGCTAGGTGTAAGTATGTATGACTAGTAGCATGCCAAAGTTTGTGCTATTGCCATAGAGAATGCATTGGGCGTTTAAGTTAAATAACTCAGAAACTACAAAACATTTCAAAGTAAAAAGTTCCAGCATGTGTCTCCACAGTAAGCTGAATAATAAAAAGTGTGAATGAAGTTTCTAGGTGAAAGTGCTTTTTTGACGTGCCAATGTCTGCCATTGAGCCCCATTGTAAATGTCTCAAATTTGAAAGCACTATATTTCTAAAACTATGAAACATTTCAAAGATTCCTTTTCAGGCAAACATGTCCACCAAAAGATGAACCTAAGTAGGCTAGAATGGGGTTGCTAGGTGTAAGTATGTAGGACTAGTAGCATGCGAAAGTTTGTGCTATTGCCATAGAGAATGCATTGGGCGTTTAAGTTAAATAACTCAGAAACTACAAAACATTTCAAGGTAAAAAGTTCCAGCATGTGTCTCCACAGTAAGCTGAATAATAAAACGTGTGAATGGAGTTTCTAGGCGAAAGTCCTTTTTTGACGTGCCAATGTCTGCCATTGAGCCCCATTGTAAATGTCTCAAATTTGAAAGCACTATATTTCTAAAACGATGAAACATTTCAAAGATTCCTTTTCAGGCAAACATGTCCACCGTAAGATGAACCTAAGTAGGCTAGAATGGGGTTGCTAGGTGTAAGAATGTAGGACTAGTAGCATGCCAAAGTTTGTGCTATTGCCATAGAGAATGCATTGGGCGTTTAAGTTAAATAACTCAGAAACTACAAAACATTTCAAAGTAAAAAGTTCCAGCATGTGTCTCCACAGTAAGCTGAATAATAAAAAGTGTGAATGGAGTTTCTAGGCGAAAGTGCTTTTTTGACGTGCCAATGTCTGCCATTGAGGCCCATTGTAAATGTCTCAAATTTGAAAGCACTATATTTCTAAAACTATGAAACATTTCAAAGATTCCTTTTCAGGCAAACATGTCCACCGTAAGATGAACCTAAGTAGGCTAGAATGGGGTTGCTACGTGTAAGTATGTAGGACTAGTAGCATGCCAAAGTTTGTGCTATTGCCATAGAGAATGCATTGGGCGTTTAAGTTAAATAACTCAGAAACTACAAAACATTTCAAGGTAAAAAGTTCCAGCATGTGTCTCCACAGTAAGCTGAATAATAAAAAGTGTGAATGGAGTTTCTAGGTGAAAGTGCTTTTTTGACGTGCCAATGTCTGCCATTGAGCCCCATTGTAAATGTCTCAAATTTGAAAGCACTATATTTCTAAAACGATGAAACATTTCAAAGATTCCTTTTCAGGCAAACATGTCCACCGTAAGAAGAACTTAAGTAGGCTAGAATGGGGTTTCTAGGTGTAAGTATGTAGGACTAGTAGCATGCCAAAGTTTGTGCTATTGCCATAGAGAATGCATTGGGCGTTTAAGTTAAATAACTCAGAAACTACAAAACATTTCAAGGTAAAAAGTTCCAGCATGTGTCTCCACAGTAAGCTGAATAATAAAACGTGTGAATGGAGTTTCTAGGCGAAAGTGCTTTTTTTACGCGCCAATGTCTGCCATTGAGCCCCATTGTAAATGTCTCAAATTTGAAAGCACTATATTTCTAAAACGATGAAACATTTCAAAGATTCCTTTTCAGGCAAACATGTCCACCGTAAGATGAACCTAAGTAGGCTAGAATGGGGTTGCTAGGTGTAAGTATGTAGGATTAGTAGCATGCCAACGTTTGTGCTATTGCCATAGAGAATGCATTGGGCGTTTAAGTTAAATAACTCAGAAACTACAAAACATTTCAAGGTAAAAAGTTCCAGCATGTGTCTCCACAGTAAGCTGAATAATAAAACGTGTGAATGGAGTTTCTAGGCGAAAGTGCTTTTTTGACGTGCCAATGTCTGCCATTGAGCCCCATTGTAAATGTCTCAAATTTGAAAGCACTATATTTCTAAAACGATGAAACATTTCAAAGATTCCTTTTCAGGCAAACATGTCCACCGTAAGATGAACCTAAGTAGGCTAGAATGGGGTTGCTAGGTGTAAGTATGTAGGATTAGTAGCATGCCAACGTTTGTGCTATTGCCATAGAGAATGCATTGGGCGTTTAAGTTAAATAACTCAGAAACTACAAAACATTTCAAGGTAAAAAGTTCCAGCATGTGTCTCCACAGTAAGCTGAATAATAAAACGTGTGAATGGAGTTTCTAGGCGAAAGTGCTTTTTTGACGTGCCAATGTCTGCCATTGAGCCCCATTGTAAATGTCTCAAATTTGAAAGCACTATATTTCTAAAACGATGAAACATTTCAAAGATTCCTTTTCAGGCAAACATGTCCACCGTAAGATGAACCTAAGTAGGCTAGAATGGGGTTGCTAGGTGTAAGTATGTAGGACTAGTAGCATGCCAAAGTTTGTGCTATTGCCATAGAGAATGCATTGGGCGTTTAAGTTAAATAACTCAGAAACTACAAAACATTTCAAAGTAAAAAGTTCCATCATGTGTCTCCACAGTAAGCTGAATAATAAAACGTGTGAATGGAGTTTCTAGGCGAAAGTGCTTTTTTGACGTGCCAATGTCTGCCATTGAGGCCCATTGTAAATGTCTCAAATTTGAAAGCACTATATTTCTAAAACTATGAAACATTTCAAAGATTCCTTTTCAGGCAAACATGTCCACCGTAAGATGAACCTAAGTAGGCTAGAATGGGGTTGCTAGGTGTAAGTATGTAGGATTGGTAGCATGCCAACTTTTGTGCTATTGCCATAGAGAATGCATTGGGCGTTTAAGTTAAATAACTCAGAAACTACAAAACATTTCAAGGTAAAAAGTTCCAGCATGTGTCTCCACAGTAAGCTGAATAATAAAACGTGTGAATGGAGTTTCTAGGCGAAAGTGCTTTTTTGACGTGCCAATGTCTGCCATTGAGCCCCATTGTAAATGTCTCAAATTTGAAAGCACTATATTTCTAAAACTATGAAACATTTCAAAGATTCCTTTTCAGGCAAACATGTCCACCGTAAGATGAACCTAAGTAGGCTAGAATGGGGTTGCTAGGTGTAAGTATGTAGGACTAGTAGCATGCCAAAGTTTGTGCTATTGCCATAGAGAATGCATTGGGCGTTTAAGTTAAATAACTCAGAAACTACAAAACATTTCAAAGTAAAAAGTTCCATCATGTGTCTCCACAGTAAGCTGAATAATAAAACGTGTGAATGGAGTTTCTAGGCGAAAGTGCTTTTTTGACGTGCCAATGTCTGCCATTGAGGCCCATTGTAAATGTCTCAAATTTGAAAGCACTATATTTCTAAAACTATGAAACATTTCAAAGATTCCTTTTCAGGCAAACATGTCCACCGTAAGATGAACCTAAGTAGGCTAGAATGGGGTTGCTAGGTGTAAGTATGTAGGACTAGTAGCATGCCAAAGTTTGTGCTATTGCCATAGAGAATGCATTGGGCGTTTAAGTTAAATAACTCAGAAACTACAAAACATTTCAAGGTAAAAAGTTCCAGCATGTGTCTCCACAGTAAGCTGAATAATAAAACGTGTGAATGGAGTTTCTAGGCGAAAATGCTTTTTTGACGTGCCAATGTCTGCCATTGAGCCCCATTGTAAATGTCTCAAATTTGAAAGCACTATATTTCTAAAACTATGAAACATTTCAAAGATTCCTTTTCAGGCAAACATGTCCACCGTAAGATGAACCTAAGTAGGCTAGAATGGGGTTTCTAGGTGTAAGTATGTAGGACTAGTAGCATGCCAAAGTTTGTGCTATTGCCATAGAGAATGCATTGGGTGTTTAAGTTAAATAACTCAGAAAGTACAAATCATTTCAAAGTAAAAAGTTCCAGCATGTGTCTCCACAGTAAGCTGAATAATAAAAAGTGTGAATGGAGTTTCTAGGCGAAAGTGCTTTTTTGACGTGCCAATGTCTGCCATTGAGCCCCATTGTAAATGTCTCAAATTTGAAAGCACTATATTTCTAAAACTATGAAACATTTCAAAGATTCCTTTTCAGGCAAACATGTCCACCGTAAGATGAACCTAAGTAGGCTAGAATGGGGTTTCTAGGTGTAAGTATGTAGGACTAGTAGCATGCCAAAGTTTGTGCTATTGCCATAGAGAATGCATTGGGCATTTAAGTTAAATAACTCAGAAACTACAAAACATTTCAAGGTAAAAAGTTCCAGCATGTGTCTCCACAGTAAGCTGAATAATAAAACGTGTGAATGGAGTTTCTAGGCGAAAGTGCTTTTTTGACGTGCCAATGTCTGCCATTGAGCCCCATTGTAAATGTCTCAAATTTGAAAGCACTATATTTCTAAAACGATGTAACATTTCAAAGATTCCTTTTCAGGCAAACATGTCCACCGTAAGATGAACCTAAGTAGGCTAGAATGGGGTTGCTAGGTGTAAGTATGTATGACTAGTAGCATGCCAAAGTTTGTGCTATTGCCATAGAGAATGCATTGGGCGTTTAAGTTAAATAACTCAGAAACTACAAAACATTTCAAAGTAAAAAGTTCCAGCATGTGTCTCCACAGTAAGCTGAATAATAAAAAGTGTGAATGAAGTTTCTAGGTGAAAGTGCTTTTTTGACGTGCCAATGTCTGCCATTGAGCCCCATTGTAAATGTCTCAAATTTGCACTATATTTCTAAAACTATGAAACATTTCAAAGATTCCTTTTCAGGCAAACATGTCCACCAAAAGATGAACCTAAGTAGGCTAGAATGGGGTTGCTAGGTGTAAGTATGTAGGACTAGTATCATGCGAAAGTTTGTGCTATTGCCATAGAGAATGCATTGGGCGTTTAAGTTAAATAACTCAGAAACTACAAAACATTTCAAGGTAAAAAGTTTCAGCATGTGTCTCCACAGTAAGCTGAATAATAAAACGTGTGAATGGAGTTTCTAGGCGAAAATGCTTTTTTGACGTGCCAATGTCTGCCATTGAGCCCCATTGTAAATGTCTCAAATTTGAAAGCACTATATTTCTAAAACTATGAAACATTTCAAAGATTCCTTTTCAGGCAAACATATCCACCGTAAGATGAACCTAAGTAGGCTAGAATGGGGTTGCTAGGTGTAAGTATGTAGGACTAGTAGCATGCCAAAGTTTGTGCTATTGCCATAGAGAATGCATTGGGCGTTTAAGTTAAATAACTCAGAAACTACAAAACATTTCAAAGTAAAAAGTTCCAGCATGTGTCTCCACAGTAAGCTGAATAATAAAAAGTGTGAATGGAGTTTCTAGGTGAAAGTGCTTTTTTGACGTGCCAATGTCTGCCATTGAGCCCCATTGTAAATGTATCAAATTTGAAAGCACTATATTTCTAAAACGATGAAACATTTCAAAGATTCCTTTTCAGGCAAACATGTCCACCGTAAGATGAACCTAAGTAGGCTAGAATGGGGTTGCTAGGTGTAAGTATGTAGGACTAGTAGCATGCCAAAGTTTGTGCTATTGCCATAGAGAATGCATTGGGCGTTTAAGTTAAATAACTCAGAAACTACAAAACATTTCAAGGTAAAAAGTTCCAGCATGTGTCTCCACAGTAAGCTGAATAATAAAACGTGTGAATGGAGTTTCTAGGCGAAAGTGCTTTTTTGACGTGCCAATGTCTGCCATTGAGGCCCATTGTAAATGTCTCAAATTTGAAAGCACTATATTTCTAAAACTATGAAACATTTCAAAGATTCCTTTTCAGGCAAACATGTCCACCGTAAGATGAACCTAAGTAGGCTAGAATGGGGTTGCTACACGTAAGTATGTAGGACTAGTAGCATGCCAAAGTTTGTGCTATTGCCATAGAGAATGCATTGGGCGTTTAAGTTAAATAACTCAGAAACTACAAAACATTTCAAGGTAAAAAGTTCCAGCATGTGTCTCCACAGTAAGCTGAATAATAAAAAGTGTGAATGGAGTTTCTAGGTGAAAGTGCTTTTTTGACGTGCCAATGTCTGCCATTGAGCCCCATTGTAAATGTCTCAAATTTGAAAGCACTATATTTCTAAAACGATGAAACATTTCAAAGATTCCTTTTCAGGCAAACATGTCCACCGTAAGATGAACCTAAGTAGGCTAGAATGGGGTTGCTAGGTGTAAGTATGTAGGATTAGTAGCATGCCAACGTTTGTGCTATTGCCATAGAGAATGCATTGGGCGTTTAAGTTAAATAACTCAGAAACTACAAAACATTTCAAGGTAAAAAGTTCCAGCATGTGTCTCCACAGTAAGCTGAATAATAAAACGTGTGAATGGAGTTTCTAGGCGAAAGTCCTTTTTTGACGTGCCAATGTCTGCCATTGAGCCCCATTGTAAATGTCTCAAATTTGAAAGCACTATATTTCTAAAACTATGAAACATTTCAAAGATTCCTTTTCAGGCAAACATGTCCACCGTAAGATGAACCTAAGTAGGCTAGAATGGGGTTGCTAGGTGTAAGTATGTAGGACTAGTAGCATGCCAAAGTTTGTGCTATTGCCATAGAGAATGCATTGGGCGTTTAAGTTAAATAACTCAGAAACTACAAAACATTTCAAAGTAAAAAGTTCCATCATGTGTCTCCACAGTAAGCTGAATAATAAAACGTGTGAATGGAGTTTCTAGGCGAAAGTGCTTTTTTGACGTGCCAATGTCTGCCATTGAGGCCCATTGTAAATGTCTCAAATTTGAAAGCACTATATTTCTAAAACTATGAAACATTTCAAAGATTCCTTTTCAGGCAAACATGTCCACCGTAAGATGAACCTAAGTAGGCTAGAATGGGGTTGCTAGGTGTAAGTATGTAGGATTGGTAGCATGCCAACTTTTGTGCTATTGCCATAGAGAATGCATTGGGCGTTTAAGTTAAATAACTCAGAAACTACAAAACATTTCAAGGTAAAAAGTTCCAGCATGTGTCTCCACAGTAAGCTGAATAATAAAACGTGTGAATGGAGTTTCTAGGCGAAAGTGCTTTTTTGACGTGCCAATGTCTGCCATTGAGCCCCATTGTAAATGTCTCAAATTTGAAAGCACTATATTTCTAAAACTATGAAACATTTCAAAGATTCCTTTTCAGGCAAACATGTCCACCGTAAGATGAACCTAAGTAGGCTAGAATGGGGTTGCTAGGTGTAAGTATGTAGGACTAGTAGCATGCCAAAGTTTGTGCTATTGCCATAGAGAATGCATTGGGCGTTTAAGTTAAATAACTCAGAAACTACAAAACATTTCAAAGTAAAAAGTTCCATCATGTGTCTCCACAGTAAGCTGAATAATAAAACGTGTGAATGGAGTTTCTAGGCGAAAGTGCTTTTTTGACGTGCCAATGTCTGCCATTGAGGCCCATTGTAAATGTCTCAAATTTGAAAGCACTATATTTCTAAAACTATGAAACATTTCAAAGATTCCTTTTCAGGCAAACATGTCCACCGTAAGATGAACCTAAGTAGGCTAGAATGGGGTTGCTAGGTGTAAGTATGTAGGACTAGTAGCATGCCAAAGTTTGTGCTATTGCCATAGAGAATGCATTGGGCGTTTAAGTTAAATAACTCAGAAACTACAAAACATTTCAAGGTAAAAAGTTCCAGCATGTGTCTCCACAGTAAGCTGAATAATAAAACGTGTGAATGGAGTTTCTAGGCGAAAATGCTTTTTTGACGTGCCAATGTCTGCCATTGAGCCCCATTGTAAATGTCTCAAATTTGAAAGCACTATATTTCTAAAACTATGAAACATTTCAAAGATTCCTTTTCAGGCAAACATGTCCACCGTAAGATGAACCTAAGTAGGCTAGAATGGGGTTTCTAGGTGTAAGTATGTAGGACTAGTAGCATGCCAAAGTTTGTGCTATTGCCATAGAGAATGCATTGGGTGTTTAAGTTAAATAACTCAGAAAGTACAAATCATTTCAAAGTAAAAAGTTCCAGCATGTGTCTCCACAGTAAGCTGAATAATAAAAAGTGTGAATGGAGTTTCTAGGCGAAAGTGCTTTTTTGAAGTGCCAATGTCTGCCATTGAGCCCCATTGTAAATGTCTCAAATTTGAAAGCACTATATTTCTAAAACTATGAAACATTTCAAAGATTCCTTTTCAGGCAAACATGTCCACCGTAAGATGAACCTAAGTAGGCTAGAATGGGGTTGCTAGGTGTAAGTATGTAGGACTAGTAGCATGCCAAAGTTTGTGCTATTGCCATAGAGAATGCATTGGGCGTTTAAGTTAAATAACTCAGAAACTACAAAACATTTCAAAGTAAAAAGTTCCATCATGTGTCTCCACAGTAAGCTGAATAATAAAACGTGTGAATGGAGTTTCTAGGCGAAAGTGCTTTTTTGACGTGCCAATGTCTGCCTTTGAGGCCCATTGTAAATGTCTCAAATTTGAAAGCACTATATTTCTAAAACTATGAAACATTTCAAAGATTCCTTTTCAGGCAAACATGTCCACCGTAAGATGAACCTAAGTAGGCTAGAATGGGGTTGCTAGGTGTAAGTATGTAGGACTAGTAGCATGCCAAAGTTTGTGCTATTGCCATAGAGAATGCATTGGGCGTTTAAGTTAAATAACTCAGAAACTACAAAACATTTCAAGGTAAAAAGTTCCAGCATGTGTCTCCACAGTAAGCTGAATAATAAAACGTGTGAATGGAGTTTCTAGGCGAAAATGCTTTTTTGACGTGCCAATGTCTGCCATTGAGCCCCATTGTAAATGTCTCAAATTTGAAAGCACTATATTTCTAAAACTATGAAACATTTCAAAGATTCCTTTTCAGGCAAACATGTCCACCGTAAGATGAACCTAAGTAGGCTAGAATGGGGTTTCTAGGTGTAAGTATGTAGGACTAGTAGCATGCCAAAGTTTGTGCTATTGCCATAGAGAATGCATTGGGCATTTAAGTTAAATAACTCAGAAACTACAAAACATTTCAAGGTAAAAAGTTCCAGCATGTGTCTCCACAGTAAGCTGAATAATAAAACGTGTGAATGGAGTTTCTAGGCGAAAGTGCTTTTTTGACGTGCCAATGTCTGCCATTGAGCCCCATTGTAAATGTCTCAAATTTGAAAGCACTATATTTCTAAAACTATGAAACATTTTAAAGATTCCTTTTCAGGCAAACATGTCCACCATAAGATGAACCTAAGTAGGCTAGAATGGGGTTGCTAGGTGTAAGTATGTAGGACTAGTAGCATGCCAAAGTTTGTGCTATTGCCATAGAGAATGCATTGGGCGTTTAAGTTAAATAACTCAGAAACTACAAAACATTTCAAGGTAAAAAGTTCCAGCATGTGTCTCCACAGTAAGCTGAATAATAAAACGTGTGAATGGAGTTTCTAGGCGAAAGTGCTTTTTTGACGTGCCAATGTCTGCCATTGAGCCCCATTGTAAATGTCTCAAATTTGAAAGCACTATATTTCTAAAACTATGAAACATTTTAAAGATTCCTTTTCAGGCAAACATGTCCACCATAAGATGAACCTAAGTAGGCTAGAATGGGGTTGCTAGGTGTAAGTATGTAGGACTAGTAGCATGCCAAAGTTTGTGCTATTGCCATAGAGAATGCATTGGGCGTTCAAGTTAAATAACTCAGAAACTACAAAACATTTCAAGGTAAAAAGTTCCAGCATGTGTCTCCACAGTAAGCTGAATAATAAAACGTGTGAATGGAGTTTCTAGGCGAAAGTGCTTTTTTGACGTGCCAATGTCTGCCATTGAGCCCCATTGTAAATGTCTCAAATTTGAAAGCACTATATTTCTAAAACTATGAAACATTTTAAAGATTCCTTTTCAGGCAAACATGTCCACCGTAAGATGAACCTAAGTAGGCTAGAATGGGGTTGCTAGGTGTAAGTATGTAGGACTAGTAGCATGCCAAATTTTGTGCTATTGCCATTGAGAATGCATTGGGCGTTTAAGTTAAATAACTCAGAAAGTACAAAACATTTCAAAGTAAAAAGTTCCAGCATGTGTCTCCACAGTAAGCTGAATAATAAAAAGTGTGAATGGAGTTTCTAGGTGAAAGTGCTTTTTTGACGTGCCAATGTCTGCCATTGAGCCCCATTGTAAATGTCTCAAATTTGAAAGCACTATATTTCTAAAACGATGAAACATTTCAAAGATTCCTTTTGAGGCAAACATGTCCACCGTAAGAAGAACCTAAGTAGGCTAGAATGGGGTTTCTAGGTGTAAGTATGTAGGACTAGTAGCATGCCAAAGTTTGTGCTATTGCCATAGAGAATGCATTGGCCGTTTAAGTTAAATAACTCAGAAACTACGAAACATTTCAAGGTAAAAAGTTCCAGCATGTGTCTCCACAGTAAGCTGAATAATAAAACGTGTGAATGGAGTTTCTAGGCGAAAGTGCTTTTTTGACGTGCCAATGTCTGCCATTGAGCCCCATTGTAAATGTCTCAAATTTGAAAGCACTATATTTCTAAAACTATGAAACATTTTAAAGATTCCTTTTCAGGCAAACATGTCCACCATAAGATGAACCTAAGTAGGCTAGAATGGGGTTGCTAGGTGTAAGTATGTAGGACTAGTAGCATGCCAAAGTTTGTGCTATTGCCATAGAGAATGCATTGGGCGTTTAAGTTAAATAACTCAGAAACTACAAAACATTTCAAGGTAAAAAGTTCCAGCATGTGTCTCCACAGTAAGCTGAATAATAAAACGTGTGAATGGAGTTTCTAGGCGAAAGTGCTTTTTTGACGTGCCAATGTCTGCCATTGAGCCCCATTGTAAATGTCTCAAATTTGAAAGCACTATATTTCTAAAACTATGAAACATTTTAAAGATTCCTTTTCAGGCAAACATGTCCACCGTAAGATGAACCTAAGTAGGCTAGAATGGGGTTGCTAGGTGTAAGTATGTAGGACTAGTAGCATGCCAAAGTTTGTGCTATTGCCATAGAGAATGCATTGGGCGTTTAAGTTAAATAACTCAGAAAGTACAAAACATTTCAAAGTAAAAAGTTCCAGCATGTGTCTCCACAGTAAGCTGAATAATAAAAAGTGTGAATGGAGTTTCTAGGTGAAAGTGCTTTTTTGACGTGCCAATGTCTGCCATTGAGCCCCATTGTAAATGTCTCAAATTTGAAAGCACTATATTTCTAAAACGATGAAACATTTCAAAGATTCCTTTTCAGGCAAACATGTCCACCGTAAGAAGAACCTAAGTAGGCTAGAATGGGGTTTCTAGGTGTAAGTATGTAGGACTAGTAGCATGCCAAAGTTTGTGCTATTGCCATAGAGAATGCATTGGGCGTTTAAGTTAAATAACTCAGAAACTACAAAACATTTCAAGGTAAAAAGTTCCAGCATGTGTCTCCACAGTAAGCTGAATAATAAAACGTGTGAATGGAGTTTCTAGGCGAAAGTGCTTTTTTGACGTGCCAATGTCTGCCATTGAGCCCCATTGTAAATGTCTCAAATTTGAAAGCACTATATTTCTAAAACTATGAAACATTTTAAAGATTCCTTTTCAGGCAAACATGTCCACCATAAGATGAACCTAAGTAGGCTAGAATGGGGTTGCTAGGTGTAAGTATGTAGGACTAGTAGCATGCCACAGTTTGTGCTATTGCCATAGAGAATGCATTGGGCGTTTAAGTTAAATAACTCAGAAACTACAAAACATTTCAAGGTAAAAAGTTCCAGCATGTGTCTCCACAGTAAGCTGAATAATAAAAAGTGTGAATGGAGTTTCTAGGTGAAAGTGCTTTTTTGACGTGCCAATGTCTGCCATTGAGCCCCATTGTAAATGTCTCAAATTTGAAAGCACTATATTTCTAAAACGATGAAACATTTCAAAGATTCCTTTTCAGGAAAACATGTCCACCGTAAGAAGAACCTAAGTAGGCTAGAATGGGGTTTCTAGGTGTAAGTATGTAGGACTAGTAGCATGCCAAAGTTTGTGCTATTGCCATAGAGAATGCATTGGGCGTTTAAGTTAAATAACTCAGAAACTACAAAACATTTCAAGGTAAAAAGTTCCAGCATGTGTCTCCACAGTAAGCTGAATAATAAAACGTGTGAATGGAGTTTCTAGGCGAAAGTGCTTTTTTGACGTGCCAATGTCTGCCATTGAGCCCCATTGTAAATGTCTCAAATTTGAAAGCACTATATTTCTAAAACTATGAAACATTTTAAAGATTCCTTTTCAGGCAAACATGTCCACCATAAGATGAACCTAAGTAGGCTAGAATGGGGTTGCTAGGTGTAAGTATGTAGGACTAGTAGCATGCCAAAGTTTGTGCTATTGCCATAGAGAATGCATTGGGCGTTTAAGTTAAATAACTCAGAAACTACAAAACATTTCAAGGTAAAAAGTTCCAGCATGTGTCTCCACAGTAAGCTGAATAATAAAACGTGTGAATGGAGTTTCTAGGCGAAAGTGCTTTTTTGACGTGCCAATGTCTGCCATTGAGCCCCATTGTAAATGTCTCAAATTTGAAAGCACTATATTTCTAAAACTATGAAACATTTTAAAGATTCCTTTTCAGGCAAACATGTCCACCGTAAGATGAACCTAAGTAGGCTAGAATGGGGTTGCTAGGTGTAAGTATGTAGGACTAGTAGCATGCCAAAGTTTGTGCTATTGCCATAGAGAATGCATTGGGCGTTTAAGTTAAATAACTCAGAAAGTACAAAACATTTCAAAGTAAAAAGTTCCAGCATGTGTCTCCACAGTAAGCTGAATAATAAAAAGTGTGAATGGAGTTTCTAGGTGAAAGTGCTTTTTTGACGTGCCAATGTCTGCCATTGAGCCCCATTGTAAATGTCTCAAATTTGAAAGCACTATATTTCTAAAACGATGAAACATTTCAAAGATTCCTTTTCAGGCAAACATGTCCACCGTAAGAAGAACCTAAGTAGGCTAGAATGGGGTTTCTAGGTGTAAGTATGTAGGACTAGTAGCATGCCAAAGTTTGTGCTATTGCCATAGAGAATGCATTGGGCGTTTAAGTTAAATAACTCAGAAACTACAAAACATTTCAAGGTAAAAAGTTCCAGCATGTGTCTCCACAGTAAGCTGAATAATAAAACGTGTGAATGGAGTTTCTAGGCGAAAGTGCTTTTTTGACGTGCCAATGTCTGCCATTGAGCCCCATTGTAAATGTCTCAAATTTGAAAGCACTATATTTCTAAAACTATGAAACATTTTAAAGATTCCTTTTCAGGCAAACATGTCCACCGTAAGATGAACCTAAGTAGGCTAATGGGGTTGCTAGGTGTAAGTATGTAGGACTAGTAGCATGCCAAAGTTTGTGCTATTGCCATAGAGAATGCATTGGGCGTTTAAGTTAAATAACTCAGAAAGTACAAATCATTTCAAAGTAAAAAGTTCCAGCATGTGTCTCCACAGTAAGCTGAATAATAAAAAGTGTGAATGGAGTTTCTAGGCGAAAGTGCTTTTTTGACGTGCCAATGTCTGCCATTGAGCCCCATTGTAAATGTATCAAATTTGAAAGCACTATATTTCTAAAACTATGAAACATTTCAAAGATTCCTTTTCAGGCAAACATGTCCACCGTAAGATGAACCTAAGTAGGCTATAATGGGGTTGCTAGGTGTAAGTATGTAGGACTAGTAGCATGCCAAAGTTTGTGCTATTGCCATAGAGAATGCATTGGGCGTTTAAGTTAAATAACTCAGAAACTACAAAACATTTCAAAGTAAAAAGTTCCAGCATGTGTCTCCACAGTAAGCTGAATAATAAAAAGTGTGAATGGAGTTTCTAGGTGAAAGTGCTTTTTTGACGTGCCAATGTCTGCCATTGAGCCCCATTGTAAATGTCTCAAATTTGAAAGCACTATATTTCTAAAACTATGAAACATTTCAAAGATTCCTTTTCAGGCAAACATGTCCACCGTAAGATGAACCTAAGTAGGCTAGAATGGGGTTGCTAGGTGTAAGTATGTAGGACTAGTAGCATGCCAAAGTTTGTGCTATTGCCATAGAGAATGCATTGGGCGTTTAAGTTAAATAACTCAGAAACTACAAAACATTTCAAAGTAAAAAGTTCCATCATGTGTCTCCACAGTAAGCTGAATAATAAAACGTGTGAATGGAGTTTCTAGGCGAAAGTGCTTTTTTGACGTGCCAATGTCTGCCATTGAGGCCCATTGTAAATGTCTCAAATTTGAAAGCACTATATTTCTAAAACTATGAAACATTTCAAAGATTCCTTTTCAGGCAAACATGTCCACCGTAAGATGAACCTAAGTAGGCTAGAATGGGGTTGCTAGGTGTAAGTATGTAGGACTAGTAGCATGCCAAAGTTTGTGCTATTGCCATAGAGAATGCATTGGGCGTTTAAGTTAAATAACTCAGAAACTACAAAACATTTCAAGGTAAAAAGTTCCAGCATGTGTCTCCACAGTAAGCTGAATAATAAAACGTGTGAATGGAGTTTCTAGGCGAAAATGCTTTTTTGACGTGCCAATGTCTGCCATTGAGCCCCATTGTAAATGTCTCAAATTTGAAAGCACTATATTTCTAAAACTATGAAACATTTCAAAGATTCCTTTTCAGGCAAACATGTCCACCGTAAGATGAACCTAAGTAGGCTAGAATGGGGTTTCTAGGTGTAAGTATGTAGGACTAGTAGCATGCCAAAGTTTGTGCTATTGCCATAGAGAATGCATTGGGTGTTTAAGTTAAATAACTCAGAAAGTACAAATCATTTCAAAGTAAAAAGTTCCAGCATGTGTCTCCACAGTAAGCTGAATAATAAAAAGTGTGAATGGAGTTTCTAGGCGAAAGTGCTTTTTTGAAGTGCCAATGTCTGCCATTGAGCCCCATTGTAAATGTCTCAAATTTGAAAGCACTATATTTCTAAAACTATGAAACATTTCAAAGATTCCTTTTCAGGCAAACATGTCCACCGTAAGATGAACCTAAGTAGGCTAGAATGGGGTTGCTAGGTGTAAGTATGTAGGACTAGTAGCATGCCAAAGTTTGTGCTATTGCCATAGAGAATGCATTGGGCGTTTAAGTTAAATAACTCAGAAACTACAAAACATTTCAAAGTAAAAAGTTCCATCATGTGTCTCCACAGTAAGCTGAATAATAAAACGTGTGAATGGAGTTTCTAGGCGAAAGTGCTTTTTTGACGTGCCAATGTCTGCCTTTGAGGCCCATTGTAAATGTCTCAAATTTGAAAGCACTATATTTCTAAAACTATGAAACATTTCAAAGATTCCTTTTCAGGCAAACATGTCCACCGTAAGATGAACCTAAGTAGGCTAGAATGGGGTTGCTAGGTGTAAGTATGTAGGACTAGTAGCATGCCAAAGTTTGTGCTATTGCCATAGAGAATGCATTGGGCGTTTAAGTTAAATAACTCAGAAACTACAAAACATTTCAAGGTAAAAAGTTCCAGCATGTGTCTCCACAGTAAGCTGAATAATAAAACGTGTGAATGGAGTTTCTAGGCGAAAATGCTTTTTTGACGTGCCAATGTCTGCCATTGAGCCCCATTGTAAATGTCTCAAATTTGAAAGCACTATATTTCTAAAACTATGAAACATTTCAAAGATTCCTTTTCAGGCAAACATGTCCACCGTAAGATGAACCTAAGTAGGCTAGAATGGGGTTTCTAGGTGTAAGTATGTAGGACTAGTAGCATGCCAAAGTTTGTGCTATTGCCATAGAGAATGCATTGGGCATTTAAGTTAAATAACTCAGAAACTACAAAACATTTCAAGGTAAAAAGTTCCAGCATGTGTCTCCACAGTAAGCTGAATAATAAAACGTGTGAATGGAGTTTCTAGGCGAAAGTGCTTTTTTGACGTGCCAATGTCTGCCATTGAGCCCCATTGTAAATGTCTCAAATTTGAAAGCACTATATTTCTAAAACTATGAAACATTTTAAAGATTCCTTTTCAGGCAAACATGTCCACCATAAGATGAACCTAAGTAGGCTAGAATGGGGTTGCTAGGTGTAAGTATGTAGGACTAGTAGCATGCCAAAGTTTGTGCTATTGCCATAGAGAATGCATTGGGCGTTTAAGTTAAATAACTCAGAAACTACAAAACATTTCAAGGTAAAAAGTTCCAGCATGTGTCTCCACAGTAAGCTGAATAATAAAACGTGTGAATGGAGTTTCTAGGCGAAAGTGCTTTTTTGACGTGCCAATGTCTGCCATTGAGCCCCATTGTAAATGTCTCAAATTTGAAAGCACTATATTTCTAAAACTATGAAACATTTTAAAGATTCCTTTTCAGGCAAACATGTCCACCATAAGATGAACCTAAGTAGGCTAGAATGGGGTTGCTAGGTGTAAGTATGTAGGACTAGTAGCATGCCAAAGTTTGTGCTATTGCCATAGAGAATGCATTGGGCGTTCAAGTTAAATAACTCAGAAACTACAAAACATTTCAAGGTAAAAAGTTCCAGCATGTGTCTCCACAGTAAGCTGAATAATAAAACGTGTGAATGGAGTTTCTAGGCGAAAGTGCTTTTTTGACGTGCCAATGTCTGCCATTGAGCCCCATTGTAAATGTCTCAAATTTGAAAGCACTATATTTCTAAAACTATGAAACATTTTAAAGATTCCTTTTCAGGCAAACATGTCCACCGTAAGATGAACCTAAGTAGGCTAGAATGGGGTTGCTAGGTGTAAGTATGTAGGACTAGTAGCATGCCAAATTTTGTGCTATTGCCATTGAGAATGCATTGGGCGTTTAAGTTAAATAACTCAGAAAGTACAAAACATTTCAAAGTAAAAAGTTCCAGCATGTGTCTCCACAGTAAGCTGAATAATAAAAAGTGTGAATGGAGTTTCTAGGTGAAAGTGCTTTTTTGACGTGCCAATGTCTGCCATTGAGCCCCATTGTAAATGTCTCAAATTTGAAAGCACTATATTTCTAAAACGATGAAACATTTCAAAGATTCCTTTTGAGGCAAACATGTCCACCGTAAGAAGAACCTAAGTAGGCTAGAATGGGGTTTCTAGGTGTAAGTATGTAGGACTAGTAGCATGCCAAAGTTTGTGCTATTGCCATAGAGAATGCATTGGCCGTTTAAGTTAAATAACTCAGAAACTACGAAACATTTCAAGGTAAAAAGTTCCAGCATGTGTCTCCACAGTAAGCTGAATAATAAAACGTGTGAATGGAGTTTCTAGGCGAAAGTGCTTTTTTGACGTGCCAATGTCTGCCATTGAGCCCCATTGTAAATGTCTCAAATTTGAAAGCACTATATTTCTAAAACTATGAAACATTTTAAAGATTCCTTTTCAGGCAAACATGTCCACCGTAAGATGAACCTAAGTAGGCTAGAATGGGGTTGCTAGGTGTAAGTATGTAGGACTAGTAGCATGCCAAAGTTTGTGCTATTGCCATAGAGAATGCATTGGGCGTTTAAGTTAAATAACTCAGAAAGTACAAAACATTTCAAAGTAAAAAGTTCCAGCATGTGTCTCCACAGTAAGCTGAATAATAAAAAGTGTGAATGGAGTTTCTAGGTGAAAGTGCTTTTTTGACGTGCCAATGTCTGCCATTGAGCCCCATTGTAAATGTCTCAAATTTGAAAGCACTATATTTCTAAAACGATGAAACATTTCAAAGATTCCTTTTCAGGCAAACATGTCCACCGTAAGAAGAACCTAAGTAGGCTAGAATGGGGTTTCTAGGTGTAAGTATGTAGGACTAGTAGCATGCCAAAGTTTGTGCTATTGCCATAGAGAATGCATTGGGCGTTTAAGTTAAATAACTCAGAAACTACAAAACATTTCAAGGTAAAAAGTTCCAGCATGTGTCTCCACAGTAAGCTGAATAATAAAACGTGTGAATGGAGTTTCTAGGCGAAAGTGCTTTTTTGACGTGCCAATGTCTGCCATTGAGCCCCATTGTAAATGTCTCAAATTTGAAAGCACTATATTTCTAAAACTATGAAACATTTTAAAGATTCCTTTTCAGGCAAACATGTCCACCATAAGATGAACCTAAGTAGGCTAGAATGGGGTTGCTAGGTGTAAGTATGTAGGACTAGTAGCATGCCACAGTTTGTGCTATTGCCATAGAGAATGCATTGGGCGTTTAAGTTAAATAACTCAGAAACTACAAAACATTTCAAGGTAAAAAGTTCCAGCATGTGTCTCCACAGTAAGCTGAATAATAAAAAGTGTGAATGGAGTTTCTAGGTGAAAGTGCTTTTTTGACGTGCCAATGTCTGCCATTGAGCCCCATTGTAAATGTCTCAAATTTGAAAGCACTATATTTCTAAAACGATGAAACATTTCAAAGATTCCTTTTCAGGAAAACATGTCCACCGTAAGAAGAACCTAAGTAGGCTAGAATGGGGTTTCTAGGTGTAAGTATGTAGGACTAGTAGCATGCCAAAGTTTGTGCTATTGCCATAGAGAATGCATTGGGCGTTTAAGTTAAATAACTCAGAAACTACAAAACATTTCAAGGTAAAAAGTTCCAGCATGTGTCTCCACAGTAAGCTGAATAATAAAACGTGTGAATGGAGTTTCTAGGCGAAAGTGCTTTTTTGACGTGCCAATGTCTGCCATTGAGCCCCATTGTAAATGTCTCAAATTTGAAAGCACTATATTTCTAAAACTATGAAACATTTTAAAGATTCCTTTTCAGGCAAACATGTCCACCATAAGATGAACCTAAGTAGGCTAGAATGGGGTTGCTAGGTGTAAGTATGTAGGACTAGTAGCATGCCAAAGTTTGTGCTATTGCCATAGAGAATGCATTGGGCGTTTAAGTTAAATAACTCAGAAACTACAAAACATTTCAAGGTAAAAAGTTCCAGCATGTGTCTCCACAGTAAGCTGAATAATAAAACGTGTGAATGGAGTTTCTAGGCGAAAGTGCTTTTTTGACGTGCCAATGTCTGCCATTGAGCCCCATTGTAAATGTCTCAAATTTGAAAGCACTATATTTCTAAAACTATGAAACATTTTAAAGATTCCTTTTCAGGCAAACATGTCCACCGTAAGATGAACCTAAGTAGGCTAGAATGGGGTTGCTAGGTGTAAGTATGTAGGACTAGTAGCATGCCAAAGTTTGTGCTATTGCCATAGAGAATGCATTGGGCGTTTAAGTTAAATAACTCAGAAAGTACAAAACATTTCAAAGTAAAAAGTTCCAGCATGTGTCTCCACAGTAAGCTGAATAATAAAAAGTGTGAATGGAGTTTCTAGGTGAAAGTGCTTTTTTGACGTGCCAATGTCTGCCATTGAGCCCCATTGTAAATGTCTCAAATTTGAAAGCACTATATTTCTAAAACGATGAAACATTTCAAAGATTCCTTTTCAGGCAAACATGTCCACCGTAAGAAGAACCTAAGTAGGCTAGAATGGGGTTTCTAGGTGTAAGTATGTAGGACTAGTAGCATGCCAAAGTTTGTGCTATTGCCATAGAGAATGCATTGGGCGTTTAAGTTAAATAACTCAGAAACTACAAAACATTTCAAGGTAAAAAGTTCCAGCATGTGTCTCCACAGTAAGCTGAATAATAAAACGTGTGAATGGAGTTTCTAGGCGAAAGTGCTTTTTTGACGTGCCAATGTCTGCCATTGAGCCCCATTGTAAATGTCTCAAATTTGAAAGCACTATATTTCTAAAACTATGAAACATTTTAAAGATTCCTTTTCAGGCAAACATGTCCACCGTAAGATGAACCTAAGTAGGCTAATGGGGTTGCTAGGTGTAAGTATGTAGGACTAGTAGCATGCCAAAGTTTGTGCTATTGCCATAGAGAATGCATTGGGCGTTTAAGTTAAATAACTCAGAAAGTACAAATCATTTCAAAGTAAAAAGTTCCAGCATGTGTCTCCACAGTAAGCTGAATAATAAAAAGTGTGAATGGAGTTTCTAGGCGAAAGTGCTTTTTTGACGTGCCAATGTCTGCCATTGAGCCCCATTGTAAATGTATCAAATTTGAAAGCACTATATTTCTAAAACTATGAAACATTTCAAAGATTCCTTTTCAGGCAAACATGTCCACCGTAAGATGAACCTAAGTAGGCTATAATGGGGTTGCTAGGTGTAAGTATGTAGGACTAGTAGCATGCCAAAGTTTGTGCTATTGCCATAGAGAATGCATTGGGCGTTTAAGTTAAATAACTCAGAAACTACAAAACATTTCAAAGTAAAAAGTTCCAGCATGTGTCTCCACAGTAAGCTGAATAATAAAAAGTGTGAATGGAGTTTCTAGGTGAAAGTGCTTTTTTGACGTGCCAATGTCTGCCATTGAGCCCCATTGTAAATGTCTCAAATTTGAAAGCACTATATTTCTAAAACTATGAAACATTTCAAAGATTCCTTTTCAGGCAAACATGTCCACCGTAAGATGAACCTAAGTAGGCTAGAATGGGGTTGCTAGGTGTAAGTATGTAGGACTAGTAGCATGCCAAAGTTTGTGCTATTGCCATTGAGATTGCATTGGGCGTTTAAGTTAAATAACTCATGAACTACAAAACATTTCAAAGTAAAAAGTTCCAGCATGTGTCTCCACAGTAAGCTGAATAATAAAAAGTGTGAATGGAGTTTCTAGGTGAAAGTGCTTTTTTGACGTGCCAATGTCTGCCATTGAGCCCCATTGTAAATTTCTCAAATTTGAAAGCACTATATTTCTAAAACTGTGAAACATTTCAAAGATTCTTTTTCAGGCAATCATGTCCACCGTAAGATGAACCTAAATAGGCTAGAATGGGGTTGCTAGGTGGAAGTATGTCGGACTAGTAGCATGCTACTAGTTGCTTTTTCATCATGCTTTTCCGTCACACTTTTTGAGCCCCATTATAAATGTCTCAAATTTGAAAGCACTATATTTCTAAATCTATGAAACATTTCAAAGATTCCTTTTCAGGCAAACATGTCCACCGTAAGATGAACCTAAGTAGGCTAGAATGGGGTTGCTAGGTGTAAGTATGTAGGACTAATAGCATGCCAAAGTTTGTGCCATAGAGCTGCCATTGAGCCCCATTATACCATATATATATGTATCAAATTTGAAAGCACTACGTATTGCCATTTTTTGGGGTCACAGGCTGAAATGGTTTTGGAACCACTGCTGTAGAGTAGACTACTTCTTTCATGAATTATGACGCACTGCTCATGAACATGAGATAACTTCATCAATCACAACAATAACACACCACGAGGATTCTGAAAGCTTTGTTCACATATATTTTTATATAACATAACATTTTGAAGTACATTAAGTAGATTTTAGAAATAGAAGCTACAGTTTATAAAACTTTCCAGCAGAAGTCATTGATGGGCCAGCATCAGCCTTTTTTGTTCCTCTAGCAGACAGTCTATTTTCTATATATATATATATATATAAAATAAAAAAACGCTACATTTTTTTTAATCTTGCGCTACCTTTTTATTTCCCATGAAAGCACCAGCTGTCTGCGTCTCTTGTCTTTTATAAAATATAAATTATTGAAAAATATTCAAATGTTTGTGAACTAAATACATAAAAAATGATCTCAATAAAAAAAACAATACAGACACTATAAAATATTTTAAAAAAAAATCTGAAAACAAGGTTGTCCTATTAAAGGAATTCAATCTGAGATATGCATATTATGTATATGTATTGGTATGTATATTCTTGCCAAAGTAAAGATCATAATTAAGACGTGTGCAACAAACTGACATTTACCAAGTCTTTTTCCTGACATCTGAACTTAATTTAACAGTACAGGATACAAAATGCTTCACCTTTAACACAAAAAGCCAACGGTAATAATAACATTTGAATGTTTAAACATGGAACCGGCTTTGAGGACGTTATATCAATGAAAACAGCAAAATCCTCATTGTTCATTTAGCACAACGTAAAAAGTATCAGAGGATTTTGCTGTGCAGGAATACGCTTTAATGTGTTAAAAGAAATAAAATAAAAATGTGGAGGAAAAAGAAAACCTGAACATTGCATAAAACAAACAAACAAAGGAAGCAAAGAAAGAAATGTGCATAAGATTGAAATGATGAATTCACAGAGAACAAAGCACACCTTCTGGCGAACCTTTTAATCTCTACGCAGAGTATCCAGTATGAGTGAGTGTTTGTGGGACGATGCTAACTGAGAATGGACAAGCCATGCTCATTGCCAACTAAACACGTTGAGCATGCAGCAATCCTACAATCTCAAAAAGAAGACAGCAAAAGCATTTTGGCTGGTCCTAAAGCCAAGTAATGTCCAATGTATCACTAAAAGATAAGTAAACATTTATTTTTTTGTCTTCTTTTTTTACCGGTAAGTGAGAGAATCCTGGTCTCTGTCTTCCAACAATGTGGATTGTAACCAGAGTGCTATGGCTGAAGACCTCACATGGGGGTTTGGTTATTATTCCTTCTTTGTCTCGTGCTTATTTGTTTAATCTGGTTCTCAATAAAAGCATTATGAAATACAATCTGTACAAACACACATTTCAAAAGCTATTCCCATCCATATGGGTAACATTCAGCTACTGTAAACAATAACATTTGTATTCTAAGAAGATGATATTTCTTGACTTTGGCTTTTCCCAGAAGGCCAGTGTATACTGTATAGCCACTGTTCCCACTGATCATTTGGAGTCAAATGCTGCCCTTCTTCTGCTTAAGCTAGAACCAGTGAAATCTACTTTATATCCTGTATTTTGAGCAAGTTGCACAAATACAAGTTGAGTCATGAGAGAGACTTTCAGTTCCCCATTGCACTCCGAGTGCTATCATAGTCGATGGATAAGTAATGCACGTTCTTTGGGAAGTTAATTCAGTTCCCTACAATTAGTCCTGTACGCCTGTCGCCTGCTTCTTATCTTTTGGGATACTGTTTGCAGGCCAATTGCCATAGGCAATATTGATTGCAGTGGTAAATAAAACCCTATATATATACACACAGTACAGCTCGCATAGCACAGACCTCCATCCAAGCAGGCAATGCACGACAGAACCACAATTAAGTCCTTCATTCCTTTCGTTAATCATTCTGCTATACCCGACATCACCAGAAACCCTTTTACCTACAGTATCCATAGCTTCTTCTTTCCAGTTAACCTATCCTGCACACAGCTTCTGTTGCCATCTACATTCCGTTGAACTACTTTCTGCTCGTCATGTTATCCAAAACTGCACCTAAAGCCCTTGCTCAACGGTAGCCATTAAAGGTACATTCAGTGATTTCACTTAATTCAACTATCACTTATTTTTTGGATAATCCTCCCTACTATAAAGTGTGCTGACCATATAAGGAGTTCCTCCCTGTCCCCAGTGAGCCCCTGGGGTCAAAAAACCCTAGTTTCGGTTTGGGCTTTGGGTGGCAAAGCTTTCATCCAATCAGGATGAGAGGTGCCTTCCTCCAATCATGATCGAGTGTGGCTGGCATTGGTGCGCGTGCTGTTGGTCTGTTGTACTTCCCCCACTGTAGAGCGTGTGCACATCTTGTTACCGGGTGGACCGTTTTTTTTTCCAAATCACCCAAATCACTGAATGCTCCTTTAACGGACAGCATGGACTAGTGACTACAGACAAACATTCTTAGGCTTTCTTACATAAAAAAGAAAAGAAAAATAAATCAGTCTCTTGACTACTTGTGATTTGATAGCATGAACATACATACATACATCTCACTGCTCTGTTGGAAAAGTCAAATTGGGAAATGATGTGCGGAATGAATTGTGCTTATTCGCTACCAAGTTAGACAACTCATTCCCAAACACGTATACAGATTGTCTATAGCTAATACTGGCGGTAAGCAACGTATGCATAAAAATACAGAAGTGTCAGTCACAATACGTTTTCTCTAGACGCGTACACAACATGTGAATGCGTCAGTTTCAAAAGCAACAGCTACTTTCAGTTGCCTGTCTTTCAGACACTCTTGGTATGAGTAAGAGAGCGGTCCTCGAACCCTGCAAGTATCATGGCCAGTGTCTAGTGTCGTCTGAGAACCAAATCAGCACATTTCAAGGTTTCTGAAGAGAGGAGAGGCAGGACGAACTTAAAGCGCCTGGTTTCAACGTTTGCTTTCACTGCAATACCTTCATCGGAAAACAAAACAAATATGACATTTTCCAACATAAGACTGAATGATAGGCTCACATTAGGAGTTTTCAACAATAATATAATACTGGCACAAGGATATGCTTCTAAAAAAAGTTCAACAAAACAATAACAAACGAAAACACTTTTTGGTCCAAACTGAGAACTCTAACCTTTGCCTACTGTGTGCGGCGAGGCAGAGAAACAGTGAGCATGTAAATATGACATTGCTTTCTCCTCAGTTACATTTTGGGAGTTTTCATAGAAACCTTTCCAACTCATGCTCTGCTCATCCAACAAATAAATTGTTCTCTCTCCTCACTTGATTTTCTTTGCGTTCTCCCACCGTCCAACTCCTTGCCCTCCTTTTCACTGCCTCCCTCCCTCACTGTCTGTGTGTTTTTGTGCTACCTGGGCAGAATGAAAGCGCTACGTTGACTCAGACAGCTCACCGTCTGCCTTGAGCTTCTAAGTAATACCTGTATACTGTATAAAACACAGACACTTGTCCAATGCGAGACAGTATGAATTTGCACGTTTGCCTATGTGCTTCCTTTTTAAAACAGCGTCTGACAAGAGCTTCAAAAAATAACAAAGACCACAATAAGTCGTTATTAAAAAGGTTTTGGTCCCCCCAAAAAACGGTTACCCACTCTACCGAACAGTTAAGACCACTTTCTGAGCCCAGAGTCCTCCATCATGGCTCCTTGTTCCTTCCTTTAAATCTGATTTTTTCACTCGTCTGTATCAGGCTTAACGTCCAACATGGCGTGCAGCTCTTCTGGGGTATATCCCAGCAGGCTTTTTAAGTCACAGACAAAGCGGTAGACGTAGCGTTTCCCTGACGTCTTGTGGATGATGTTCTTGTCGTAGTAGTAGCGCAGGCCGCGCGACAGCTTCTCGTAGTTCATCTTGGGCTTGTTTTTCCTCTTCCCCCACCTCCGAGCAACCTGATACCACACACAGACACACACACATATATCAATGGTAACCCTGTCATTATACAATTAGCTGTGCACTGCACAATGAACCTTTACATTTCAAAAGCTCTATATTGTCACTCTGGTGGGCAGAAACCATGTATGTCCAAAACCGAAAATGTTTGGGAAATGTAAAAAAGAACCTGTGCTCCAATAGAGTTAGTTATATAGTTACAAGCTCTTGAGAATACATTTAACTGGTTAAACATTCCATGTCTGTGGATTTATGAAATCCACAGACAGACCACTTTCAATCTGGTGTCCCTAGTTTGAGTATGACATTATTATAGGTACATGTCTTCACATTTCTCTCAACGATGGAGATGCTTGCAGATTTCACTACATTTGAGCAAAATGTATTTACCAACATTAACGATTAATATTTAAAACAAGGTTTCTGCCCGACAGTGAGGATATTCAATATGGATTGCATTTTGTAAAGCGTACTTGTGTAACTCCCTTGGAACTAAGCTCTGCCACCCACACTTCGACTCAAATAGACCCAAAAAGAACAAAAGAAGGCTAGTCGCAGCTACGTAGCACTGTCTGGGTCCTGTGTGGGAGTTTTCTATGGTGTAGTACAGTGATATTCAACTAATTCGGCACCTGGAGAGTTTTCTTGTGAACACTGTCCATAAATGTCCCAAGGCATAATGCTGTCCATTGTTGTGTGCCAATTGAACACATTTATGTCCATTGTTATGACCTATAGGTCGTATGAGACCATCATGGTAACTTACTGCATTTACTTATGTATTTATTTTAGGCATTTCAATGTGTCCATGGCACGGGAGCGTCTTTGTGGGAACAGTATAGGCCTATCTCACAGAATTTCCCCGCCCCCTTAATACGCCCCCTTTCCGCGTTAGTGGTGATAGCGTGACGTCACTCCATAGACACTACATGTTAACAGAGGTTATTTAAGAAGTCTACAACTTTTGTTTTCTCAAGGTAAGGTTTGTTCTATCTGTTCGAGCTGATTTACCATCTTTTTTGCTTCATAATAATATTGGTCTGTCACATTTTTACATTAGGAAATGTACTTAGATTCTCCAGAGAAAAAAACATGTAAATGCTAATGTTAAATGACACCACTATCTACCGGAAGGGGGCGTGGAAAGGGGGCTGTGAGATAGGCCTATTGGGGGCAGGCTGACATTGGGGGCAGGCTGACATGGTGAAGTGTTTCTATGTTTGAATGAATGAAAGATCACAGGCTCTCTTATGACGCGTTTCATGATTAGTTGAGAGTAAGGGGGGCATCGTGACATTCATCATGACATTTAGTGTGTAAAAGCTATGGATGAGATGGAGAATTATTTCTTTCTTGGTGTGATGGAAAAAATCCCCTCAAAACTAAGGCAACCGTTTCTAAATGCAATTTTATTGTTTTTCTCGACAATATCTTGGTTACATAAAGAAATGGCATCTCACGACACCTAAAAAACCTTAATCTTGATAACGAAACTGCAGTGGTATAAAGGGGATAATACACTATCTAGACTTAGATAGCATTCGTAGTCATAGCACTTCATAGTATATATGTACAGCATAGTATTAGCCTGGTATCCAGCCTGCTTCGCTACGTTCGGCGGATTTTTTTTTCTCTCTTCGCTTATCAGTCTGGAAAGCCTCCCATTGGGAGGTTTTGCAGAACTACACTAGAACTACATATGTTACGTAGTCAACGTCGTTGCTGATTGGATGTTGTTCCAACGAATGAGAGTAGCGTTAGGCAACCTACGTCATCAGCCAGCGCCACCCTCCATGCTTTTCACACTGCAGTAGCTGCGCTTTGCTATGACGTCTCACTGGTGCTTTGTCCCGCCCCGCACCACAGACCAATCAGAAGCCACGTTAGGTTTCGAAGCTTTTGGCATGTCCCGCCTCCCTTGGAGATAGGAGGCTTTCCAGACTGATAAGCGAAGAGAGAAAAAAAAATCCGCCGAACGTAGCGAAGCAGGCTGGATACCAGGCTAGCATAGTATAGCATATATGTATAGTTTATATGTATAGTGTCATGTATAGATATGTTCTAGTTACGTTCTTAGCTTACGCATGTTTCTTGACAAATGCATTTTACATATGTGATGTATTCCCATGTTTTAATGTAAGTCGCTCTGGATTAAGTCTGCTGCGTCTGCTAAATGCCTAAATTGTAAATTGTAAATTGAGGTGCTGGATAATTAAAAAATGATGGATGAGGTCGGAGGAGGTGAGGAACAGAACACGACTTGAATGTTTTATGCAATTGTTAAGTTTGCAAATAATTGCTGTGTTCTTCTGAACGCCTTCACAATGTATTCTCCGTGACAAATGATCAAATATCTATGTATTAACCCATTTTGGGCGGGAACCCCTTTTGGTGTTGTAAGCATTGTTATACTTTATAGCTATTGAAAAATAGCAGATCGACAAGCTCTTGTAGGTCTGCTATTTTTGAAAAATAGTAAAAATGCGGCACAAATCTATGAATATATATTCTTTATTTCGACGTCAGGCCTAAATGGGTTAAGTTGTCATGCCAGTGGTTCCAGTTCATAATTCCTCCAGTCTGCCACTCTAAATAAACAAATACATAAATAAATACTGCTGGAGTAAATAGACATGTAGCTCATCTGCCCAACTACTCCCAGAAGCTCCCAGCACACACACATGTGTGGCTTATGGTGGTCTACGGGGGGGGGGCATGACTTCTCACCTCATCGGGGTCAGAGAGCTTGAACTCCCAGCCGTCGCCTGTCCAGCTGATGAAGGACTGGCAGGATTTGTCAGTCAGGAGCTCCAAGAGGAACTGCCACAGCTGGATGGGACCGCTCCCTGCAGCACACAACAACAGAGAGAGGAGGAAGGGACAATTAGACATCTTCTCATGTGTGTGTTCATGTTTCAGACTTTAGATACCGTAGTGCTACAAACCAGGAAAGAACATGGGCTACAAATACAATGTGTCGCATGGTCACCTAAAACAAAACGGTCCAGAATAAATTAGCAACGGAGAGGGCAGAAAATGACCACAGAAAGTGCAGACATGAGCTGGAGGGTGTTTGCAACTTTGCACGAAAGAGAAATTCAGTCTGAATAACTTTTAACTTGCCCGTGGGAGTTTGCTACTTTCAGTGATTTGGTCATTCTACGATTGTCTGAGCTTTGTGAGGGATTTGTTTTCAAACGAGTCAGCCGGAATAGGAGCATTTTAGTTTCTTGTCCAGCGATGCGTTCAGAGCACACTTGACTGTTGATGGACGTATTGCTGTTGCGGGGGATCGAATTGGTGACCTTAAGGTTAAACGACAGGGTTTCTGACAATGGGGCCACCCAGTTAACTCAAGATGGGGCAGGTAGGTGATAGGTGATAGGTTACACAGGTGACAGGCCCTCTGGCTACACAGAGTATAGAATAGAATAATCCCCACTCCTTTGGGGTGTTTTTTGTCACGAATGTCACTTATGTGCTTATTCAACGTATTCGTCCTCTGCATTTACCCATCATCTAACAACAAGGAGCAGTGAGCAGCCATTCTACGGTGCTCAAGGGGGTTAAGAGTCTTGCTCAGGGACACACATCGATCCGACACATTGCTGGCCTGGCCTGGCATCGTACCTGGGACAACCAGGGGCTCTGGCTCCCCAGACGAGCTCACTAACCACTCAGCTATGGCTGCCTCAGGGAGAGTAGATGACAAGAGAGGGAAGAGGTTGAATGAATAAGTAGGGCCAATACGACACGTAGAATAACAAATAGTACAATATGTATATTTAGCAAGTTAAAAGAGGCCGACTTAACTTCTGCTAAATACATTATGGAAAAAGAAGGAGAAGTCTAGGTCTAAGATCAGGAGAAGGCTATTACATTTAGGTCTAAAAGCAAAACATTGCTGTCTACAACATCTTTAGAGTGAGGAGGAAATCTTTGTTTCTGAAGAGAGACAGATTTAACTTTCTAATCTGGGTCAGTCTAAGGCATAGCAATGGAACCATAAATGTCCTCCCGAATACAAGAGTTCCATTCATCATGTATTCTTTTGTCTGCCAGTTGCCCTAGACAGCGTGGAGGTCTACGGTCAGTATGAATTCTATTCTGATTAAATCATTAGTTTAAAAATAAAAAAGGGCCGTCTTCTTACTTCAGCAACAGAGTTGGGGGATCTGAATGTGTGTGTGTGTGTGTGTGTGTGTGTGTGTGTGTGTGTGTGTGTGTGTGTGTGTGTTAAATGGTGCATTTATATAGCGCCTTTATCCAAGGCGCTTTACATAGATTTTGCATTACATTGACCCATTCACACACACATTCATACAGATGGCGGAGGAAACCATGCTGTACATCGGGAGCAATTAGGGGTTCAGCGTCTTGCTCAAGGACACTTCGACACTGTGTGTGTGTGTGTGTGTGTGTGTGTGTGTGTGTGTGTGTGTGTGTGTGTGTGTGTGTGTGTGTCAATGCCCTTGCACAGTCCATCCACAATGCATAAACTAAAACCCTTGCCTATTATGCACCTTGCAGTTGAAACCTTGAAAAAAGTGATTTTAATCACTCAGACTGAGACAAAACAGTAAGCCATTTATAATGTTCAGGAATGCCTTTAACCATGAAGAGTAATTGGATTTATTTTGCAGACTAAGCAAATTGACTAAATGTGGTGAATTGAACTTCAAGGTTATTGCATTCATTGCACATTAGAAGCACTTAGTGGAAACTGGAGGGAAAGCCGAGCAGAAAGCGAGAGAAAGAAGTTGGGTTTTTGTCTGCTCTAGATACACCGTGGTACGCTTTGATCTTGTGGCTTTCAGTAACTAACCACCAGACGTTTTTTCAGGTTGTGTGGAAATCTCACCTGCTTAAGTGCAGCATGGCGTCTGAGCAAAACTGAAGCGGGGGCGCAAGAGGTTGCCTCCCCTTAAAGCGTAACGCAACACTTATAGAACTCCCAAAAAAGAAACCCATCTACAAAAAACAAACGTCGGTTAAGAAGTAAAGAAAGTCATCTCCGAGCTCACTTTACTCTAGCTAAAAGGATGGGGCAACAAATGTCATACTTATACTATAACATTGGCGATTTCTTTAGATGATGTGCCTTTCACCAAAGCTAGTAGTGCTGCACGAATCTTGCTCAAATGTGAACCTCGATTTTCCTCCACAAGAATTGAGATCACAATTTTCACACGATTCTCGTTTTTTCTATGAAAATATTTATTGTCTTACTGTAGTTGCTGAACGTTACATTTCAAATGTGGCACCTGGAGCCAACTATTTTTTTTTACTGTTAACAGACAACATCAAAGTGCTTGACTTAAACCTCTCTTAAAGTCTCTCTCTTGTAGCAAAAACATAAGGGTAACGAAAATGAATCGGACAGCCAACTAGTGCTGCACGATTCTTGCTCAAATTTAGAAATGAGATTGCGTAGGTGTCTGAATCTAGATCTCGACCTTTCTTCGATGAATCGTGCAGCCCTACCAAGAAGTGCACTGTTGAAATAGTATAGCCACCACCACCTCTCAATAGTGTGAATAAAAATAAACCGCAGAAGCAGTTGAGAACATTTCAAGCACATCATTTGATTGTATGTTATATACAAAATGATCCGCGCAAAGTGACTCTCAAGCATCAGTCTCAACATCCCATATCATGTCTTCTACTGTAACAGTGGGCCCACATGAATGACCATTTACCAGCCTACTGAGCTGGTACTCAAAAAATAAGGATTTAAATAAATGTCAAGAGACCCTCATGCACAATGGTCCCCATTCAAAGGTGTATAGTAGTGTGGTGGTGAAAGGGTGGAGAGCTTGCATTCATAGCACTGCTATAGATCTGCACCAAGGCATGCTATAGAGGAGAGTTCTGCATACAGTTGCATAGAGTTGTAGGTGTATGAAAAAGTTCTGAAGGAATATAAAATGCGTTTGTCGTCATATTATGCATAGATTAACCCATTCAGGCCTGACGTCGAAATAAAAAAATCACACCCGTGTGAACTGAGTGGTGCAACTTCCCCCCCCCCCCCCCTCCTCTCTCTCTCTCTCTGTCTCTCATTAGCAGGCAGCAACAGCGCCACTTTTGGTCATTGATACTCGTGCTCATAGTGACATAGGTGGGTGAACACATGGGTGAACACGGACATTGCTGTTCCTTGGAGTGGTTGCACCACTCAAAAAACGTTCGCTCTGAAAGAATATATACCTATTCAAAAATTTGTGCCGCATTTTTACGATTTTTCAAAAATAGCAGACCTACAAGTTCATAGCGCGCCACTCGGTGGCGCGCTATGAGCTTGTAGATCTGCTATTTTTCAATAGCTAAAGTATAACAGAATGCTTGAAACACCAAAAGGGTTCCCGGCTTCCCGCCCAAAATGGGTTAAAAAGACTAAAATCTGCTGTCAAACTCAACACTGCTCCCCCCCACACTATCAGCTTCTGGGCGGCTAGGGGAAACACTGGAGAAAGCTATGATGACAGCAACGGATGACCACAGCATAACATCATGCATGTTGAACAGCTGCCTTGTATATAGCGCTCCCAGTCCAGACAGAGGTTTTAGGATGGCGGGCGGAGAGAGGCTTATGAAAAAAAACACGGTATCAAACTTCAAGAGATCACAGTCGGGAACCTCACTTTTTCTCCCAGCACCAGTCCCTTATCAGGCTCCTGTCCTCGCTACGATTGGCTGCCTGTCACCCCCATGCCTGGGACAGGAAACGGAGCTACACCGGCTTGTCAAGCCGCTTGTCTCTCTGTCAAACATCGATGTGGGACGTTGTTATATAACCCATTTTGGGCGGGAACCCCTTCTGGTGTAAGCATTATGTTATGCTTTAGCTATTGAAAAATAGCAGATCTACAAGCTCATAGCGCACCACCGAGTGGCGCGCTACGAGCTTGTAGGTCTGCTATTTTTGAAAAATCGAAGAACGACTGACATAGAAACATAGCTTTTTCAGAAAACTGTCAGGATTTAGAAGACATTTATAGAATCGTTCCCAGGTCAAAACGGGATAAACCTGTTTTTCTATTCAGAGGTTTGATTCCATTTTCCTGGGGTGAGGGAGGGGTGGGGGGGTAGGCTGAGGCGGTGTTCCCCCTGCCCTTTTCCCTATTAAATGTTCAGTCTCTCTCTGTCCTTGAGAATATGCATTTTACTGTATCCTGAAGCATATGACTAAGGGTATCTTTTCGATGTACATACATTCCCAACAGTGGGAACGGTGATCCTTCAGACATATTTTTCCGTTTCTTTTCTCTCCCTTTCTTTGGTTCAGTAAAAGGCTAAAAGCTCAGAGAAAATGTACACTTTCTGGTGAAAATACACATTAGGAACATCAGGCTTTGAAATGGGAGCTCTTAGACTTCTCGCTCTATAGTATCAGAACAATAATTGATGTTGTTTATCTGTAAATTGTCCACCCACAAGAGCTTTGCTAAAGGCAAAATGGATGAAACAAAATGTTCTCAAGAAAGATAAGTTAATTACATAAGTAACATTTCTAACTGCATAAATGTACGTCAAGTACTAAGAAAGGCTGCACGACTTTGTGCCTTACAAGTCAAATAACGTTCCATTTGTAAATTGAAAATGACAAATGACTTTCACATGGTGTGATTTATTACATGCTGTCGGAATTCTTATCTTTTAATATATCTGATTACATGTAAATGACGACAACGCGACGTAGTGAATGGCCAACTGTTCAATAGGCATCGTTTGAACTGATAACCTTGGAGATGAGCAATTATAAGCCAACTGTGGGATTCTCTGTAATGAGATCTGAGGTATGCATTCTGCGTCTGACCTTGAATGATTTGCTCGGAATTCCCCCTATGTCCAAGCGAACAACCTTGCAGCCTTGTGACAGCAATTTAACCCGGGTTGAAAAGTCCCAAAAGACCTCATCGTTTAAGTCGCAATACAGCGTCTACACACTATCAAATTCCATTCCTCTGTGTCCCGAATTTAACCAAGAGCCAAGACTGGCACATAGTTCATGTTTAGCACTGGATATTCTGAACCACAAAAGCTCCATGGAAATTCCACTGAGCCTCCACTGACCAGGTGCATACAGTATAAGGCCTACTGTCTTCATCATGTCGGGCCAGCTGGAATTGATTCAAAACAGCAGACTGTATTTCAGTACGCTGAATAAATCTATCGCAATGTGCATCTTTACAAATAATGCAAATTTTGCATCTGCGATACTTCATTTATATGGTTTCCATGGGCTCATAGATCTGGTCATACCGCTTAATCCATTTTGACCTGAGATCAGATTCTAAAAATGTCTTCTACATCCTGACAGTTTTCTGAAAAAGCTTTGTTTCTGTCAGTCGTTCTTCGATTTTTCAAAAATAGCAGACCTACAAGCTTGTAGATCTGCTGTTTTTCAATAGCTAAAGCATAACATGATGCTAACACCAAAAGGGGTTCCCGCCCAAAATGGGTTAAGGGTTCAAATCAGCACACTGCGAACCAAACCAGAAGCATCCAAAATAGCAACACTTTCTCATGTGCCATTGTCAAGACAAAAGCCACGAGAGACTAAAATAGCTTGGAGAGTTTGTTTGCTTTAACTTTGTACAGTAGATGCCATCTCATTGAACACAGAGAACGTACTACATAAACATGCTCTTTCAGCATACAGTATGCACAAGCAGAAAAAAGGCCATGCGAGATCTAACAGATCATTTGACTCTCGTGTAAAGTGCAAAGGCAGACATCGTTTCAGTGTTGCACCAGTGTTGCTAAGACAACCTGGGGTAGGAAAAATGGGTTGAGAGAGATGTGGCCTGCAGATAAGTGGGGGGTTTGATGAGAAATGAAGACGTTCAAGGCAAGAACAAAGAGAGGTGAGAGAAAAGAAGCTACCAACCAAATCTATGTTTGTTTCCTGTAATGTGCACAGCTGTGGACGGATGGGTTGAATTTGTGTTATGTGCGCGTTAGGTCTTACACTGGATTGAAGCACCCACAACCACCTCGCCAGAGCAATCACTGTTTCCACACCTAAGCGCAAAACGGTCGACAGCCGAGTTTTTAGACAGCTGGTGGATGGAAATTAAGCTCCACCTCCATGGACGACTTGCGCGGAGGAGAGCGTTTCCTGGAATCTGGCCGTCGCGCAAGTCGTGGAGCTTAATTTCCATCCACCAGCTGTCTAAAAACCCAGAAAAAGAAGCTGCACACAGCCGAGAACGTGCACGGCTCTTTAGTAAGTCTGGCAGCACCTAATAAGAGGTGCTAGATCGTGTGTAAAACTGGTGCTGTGAACATCACTGCACTATTAGCATGTCACGGTGTGACAGCATCACGGCGTGGCTAGCTAGACTAACTAACCAAGGCCAACTCACCCGTGTATCCCGCGAGAGCGGCGGCCGGAATGACAGGCTTGTCCTTGCAGAGGTCCGAGCGCTCCCTGACGTAGTCCTTGAAGGTGCCCTTGGGCTTGTGTCCGTGCAGGCCGGCGGCGGCGGGGTAGTCCTCCGAGTCGAAGCTGTCGTAGGACGGGACCCGCTGCAGGCTGCTGAACGACGACTGGCTGCTCCACGACTGAGTCAGGCGGTCGCAGCTCTCGAAGCTCTCGATGCTCTCGAAGGAGTCCTGGCCGCCCAGCTTACCTGGGGCAGATGGAGCAAGGAGGGAGGGAGGGAGCGGAGAGGCGGAAGAGAGAGGTGGAGAAAGAGAGGGAGCAATCAGTTTATGACAATGACTGCAGTGCTGGCATACCTAATAGAGGGTATGCGCGTGACATCATCATCAAACCAGGAAGTTATGCAGGAATGCCTACTGAGTGGCAAAAAACTACTTTCTGGCCTTGACAGCCCAGACATCCAAACAGAAAAGTCCTATCTGATTGCATTAAACAACGTTAAACAATGTTAAACTCACTTTGCCTGTTGCTTTGCCACTCGATTTGCCACTCGATGTGCCATTCACTTTAAGCATGCGCATACCCTCTATACCGGTACCTAATACAGTAATCTAAAAATAATAAAGTCAAACAGACTGATACAGTTGTACTGTATGTCTCCATTCAAAGAAATGTGTTTCACAGTGTAAGTTCCTGACTGTAATCATATTCCTAATAAAACTTTTTGCAGTCTGTAAACAGACTATGAGCTGTAACTTATTTTAATCTGCAACTGTAGTTTTCGAGAAATGGGACAGTAAATTATGATAGCAGCTTTCACAGTTCAAAGTGATAAATTACGCGGCCTCTGACTAGGCTTTTATTGTGTTGTATGATGCAACGTCTTTTTCTATTTCACACTCCATTTCTCGTAAACAGCTGCCATTTGGTTTTGCTTCTTAATTGGACGCCGATTGCACAAATTGCCATAGCTATTTTTGGCCTTGGCAAAGATAAGATAGAGTCGTTCAATTGAGAGTCATAAATGAATGAAGATAATGCAATGCCTCAATTGATGCCGAGATCTTCAATTGCTGCAAATTGAAGCCACATGTCGGTATCGCCGGTGCCACAAATACTTTCCCACGTCGGGGGGGGGGGGGGGGGGGAGTGCAACGCGATGCCAGAAAGCATGGAATTTATGATGTACAACGGATTGGACCTCGTTTACCTTGCAGGCGACCGCTCAAGGCGCGTTGGAAGGAGGCCCGCGTGTTGGAGCTCTGTGATGCCCTGCTATTCATTTGTACAGCTGGGGGATTGGGAGACGAAATCCCAGCTTTATGGGCCTAGATGTAAAACCGCACTGCTAATTCGTCTCTAAACTATCAGTGGGAAAGCAAACAACCATGTGCATTTGGCAGAGCAAACAAGAGTTTCATGAGAAGGGCCCACGCTAGCTGGCGGGTGTTGACACCTCGGCTGTCCTTACCGAGAACCTCAACGCTAAGACGAGAAAAGAGGAAAGAAAATAATGCTGCTTGATCAGTTTCACATAGAAGCCAAGGGGTGTGGCTTAGTTCATGTTTCACTCTGACAATAATTGGGTTTTTTTTCCTCTCCCTAACCAAGCGTATGAGATGCATTTGTGAAGTCACTAGCCGACTATTATGGGCTGCTTGTGTTTCTTTTTACACGCACAATGATTTGGCACAAGATTTTAGAAGTATTATTAGCACCTTCACTCATTCTCTCAGACACCTACCTAGACACAAAACTGTTTGTATGACCAGGTCGTAATGTGTGATTTGTGAAACAGTGTGAAAGGAGCACATATCTTGTGCCACCCCTTATTTACCCCTTATCCCTAAACCTTTTTGCCAATTTTTAAATTTTTAAAACATTTTAAAATAGTTCAAATAGCTGAACTACAAGCTCACAACGTGTCGATGTAGATCGGGTAGGTGAACCATTTTAAAATGTAAAAAGTAAAACATGACAAATACGTTTAGGGATAAACCAGGCGTAAGGGGTGGTGAAAGATAGGGTCCATTATGTATAATGAATGGTGTTTTTGTAATATTGTCACTGGTGTCCATACTGCCAAGTGCCAACCAGGAGAAGAAACCATAGATTGAGGCTTTAATCTTTGCTTTTATATGAAATATAATATATAGTTTGATCACTTCAAATGCTCTAATCTTAAAATAAAAAAATAGCCGTTTTACAAGACATTGAGAACAATTTTTTTGCTGCGGATAAAATCGACCACGGTCCGAAAAAACTTTATGCGGACGAAATATTCGGCGGCAGTGTACAAACATGATTGAAATAAAGTGAGGTTGATTTTTTTTCCTTCTTTTAACATCCTCCGAAATTCGCTCCGATATTCGGCCCTGAAAAACGCACCAGTGTGCAAACACCTTTAGGGTTAACCCTAAGCCAGGGGTCCTCAACTAGAAATGCTGAAGGTCCACTAATAATTTTTGAAAAATACTAAGGTCCGGTCCCATGCCACGCAGCGCGGGCCACACAGCGGCCAGCGGAGAGCGGGGCTCTATATTTTTTAGTACAGTCACACCAAGGCAAGCTTATACAAATCGGATCCCCTCCCAACCAACCAATACTGGGGTGCAGAGTATGGAAATAAAATGTTTCACAAATATTCCCCTCCAGAAATTCACAGCAAATGAGAGGTATTGTGTTGAGGCACAAAGAACACTTTTATTTTGTCAAGTTTTTAAAAAAAAAAGAAGAAAAAAAACTCCTGCCCTAAGCCATGCTGTGGCTTCTATAATGGAATCCAAATGACGACGGAGAACCTAAATCCAGGCGTCCCCTCACCTCTGCTGATGCGGCCCACGCACATGTTGTCGGGCGACACCACCTCCTGCTTCACGGTGAAGTAGTCCACCTGCAGCGGGTTGAGGGGCGCGTCACGCAGGATCACGTTGGGGTACTCGTTCTCGTACTTGAGCGACAGCAGGTCCTCGGAGCTGATGGGGTGCAGCGTCTGGTAGGACTCCGTGATGAAGCCGGGCTCCGAGTATTCGGACGGTGGGACGCACTGGGCGTGCTCGATGCCGTAGCCTGGAGGAACGGGAAGAGGAGAGGGAAACCAGGGAGGAGGAAGGGGAGAAAAACAAAATGTTTTTGATGACTAATACATCATTATAAGAGGATTGAGAGGATAAGTGGTCTATGTTGTTATTCAAGTTTAATGTTACATTAAGAGTATAAAAGAGCAAAAATAAATTGAGTCATTATTTTCGAGTGTTTTTAATGACTAATTCATCAGAGGAGGAGAGTATAAGTGAGCTATGTTGTTATTCAAGTTTAATGTCACATTAAGAGTATAAAATAGAAAATATAATGTTGGAGTCATTATTTTCGAGTGTTTTTTTATGACTAATTCATCAGAGGATATGTTATTCAAGTTTCAAGATTTTCTTTAATGTTATGTCAAGAGTACAAAAGAGTAAATGTATTTCGGTTTGTTCTCTTTGTGTTGTGTCCTCATAGATTACAAGAAATAATCAAGGACAGTAGAGAAAGAGAAGGATAATAAAGAAATCAAAATAGCATGCATGTTACACATAAGTTATGGCACAGACACACCTTGAGGTGCTCTAAATAGTCTGTCTGTCTGTCTGTCTGTGTGTGTGTCTGTGTGTCTGTGTGTGTGTGTGTGTGTGTGTGTGTGTGTGTGTGTGTGTGTGTGTGTGTGTGTGTGTGTGTGTGTGTGTGTGTGTGTGTGTGTGTGTGTGTGTGTGCTATGCAGTGCATGTTATCTATTTTCCTGTTGACTAGCTAGGTTTAATTTACTCCGCTTACTCTGATCTCACGCTTGGCATCAGTAGCAACAAGCACAAAGTAGAACTGTTACGGGTCCATAAGTGTGCATTTGTACACGCTCAGAGTGAAATTAACTACCTCTTACTTTGACGCAGGTTTCTGCTGTTACAAATCAGACTGTTTGCTACATGTCAGAGTCATAATGCGGCTATCAATATACATGATAAATGGATGAATAACATGGGCCAACTGATAACGATATAGTCACAAAACGACCCCCCTCCACAGCTGTCCATTACGGCAGAAAATGGTGTATAACGTATTACTGACACATCGATCAATTTTATGTTTTCATTTTCTGCTGCCACCGAGGAGCCGGGCCAAAGACATGTTTATGTGCCAAGCAATGAGACGGACAACAATGCCGATGTGAACCAACAGCCATCATTCTAAATCTGATCCAGGGTCTGCCCAGTCCAGCCAGTTGGCATTTAGCTCTCAGTCTCTCCACTGACTCAACGATTAGCGAGTGCAGTGAGTGGACCCGAAGAGACAGAATGAATGTGCATAGACAGACAAATATACGTCTGTGTGTCTCTGAACTGTGCATTAACCCATTTAGGCCTGACCTCGAAATTTAAAAAAAATCTTCTAAATCCTCCAGTTTTCTGAAATAAATATTTTCACGATTTTTCAAAAATAGCAGACCTACAAGCTCGTAGCGCGCCACTCGGTGGCACGCTATGAGCTTGTAGATCTGCTATTTTTCAATAGCTAAATAAACATAATGTTTAAAACACCAAAAGGGGTTCCCGCCCCAAAATGGGTTAACGCATCTCAGTCAGAATAAGTTTCAAATTTCAAATGTAATCATAACTCATAAGAAGGAATATGTGACTGGATGAATTAACACCACATAATTATCAAAGTGGTATACTATAGAGGGTATGCACGTGACATCATCATCATACCTGCCTACTGAGTGGCAAAAAAATACTCTCTGGCCTTAGCCCGTACATTACATCCAAACAGAATCGGATTGCATTAAAGGACCACTTCACCACTTTTCAACATCTCTTCATATAATTGGTCCTCACTAATGTTCATGATAAAACACCACCATTTTTTCCCTACTCAGTCTGTGTCTCATAGGAGGGCTTTGGGCAGTTCGGACACCCGTCCACCAGTGACATCATCATTAGGCAGATTTTTTTTTAAACAAGATTTGTTTTAAAATATATTTAGATTTTATTATCGTGAGAACGATGGCTTCAACTTTTGCATTGCAACTTTTCAGGAAAAGAAAGCCTGCCATTTCTATTAGCTTGGATTCACCATCAATGATGTCACTGGTGGACGGGTTTCTGAACTGCCCACAGCCCTCCTATGAGACACTGACTGAGTAGGAAAAAATGGTGGTATTTTATCATGAACATTAGTTAGGACCAATTATAGGAAGAGAAGTTGAAAAGTGGTGAAGTGGTCCTTTAAATGACGTTAAACGACGTTAAACTCACTTTGCCACTCACTTCATGCATGTGCCTACCCTCTAAAGAAAGGAAGAGATATGCCTAGTACATAAATACTCTTGTCATACAACAGTGTCCAACGTCTGAAATACTGTAGCAGGGACTCTTGCTATTTTGGCACGAGACACTATCACATGACTAAGCACAAATCAGGCTTTAGACTAGAGGAAAGTAGTATTTCAAAAGACATTAGTAATGGGATCTAACCTGCAATACGGAAAGACATTGTATGAAAATGGTATTAAATGTGTTTGACCCGCTGCTCTCACAACATCTACTTACTGACAAAGTAGTCTGAGGTATAGCGGGATTCCTGGAAGCTGGAGGTCAAGCCATTGCCAGGGAAATGCTTTGTGTCTTCTTCATGAAAAATAGATAGGAATGAATGAGCATCAGTGACCTCGTCATTGATTTCATGTATCATGTAACCGCATCCTAGCGTTATCAAAAATTCATGGTCCGCCCGGGCGCAAAATTATGTCTTCCTCTTTGGCTCCCGTTACGATCGGAATGGAAACGTAAGCGCGCGGCCGCACGTGCAACGCACACTATCAAATCTGGGGTTGTAATTTAACTCTGAAAGTGTAAAGAAATGGCGCTTTCACACTGGCTGGATTTCTACTGTGACTGTACTGTAGTTATTGTCTATTGTAAGAATAGTGCAACATAATTCCATAATCATCATCCACAAAGGCTGCCAATGGTGACTCAGTGGGATGACGCTTATACAGTTTGACTTGTCAAAATTGATCAAATTCATTCCGTTGCCTTTGTTACATTGTGCTCTCTCGCTCTCTCTCTCTCTCTCTCTATCTCTCTCTCTCATCTCACTTGGCCTTTCCCTCTGTATGATATATCTGATTTAAGAAAGAAGGAAAAAAAATACATTTTAAATTCTAAAATCAACACTCAAGTGCATCATCATCATCACCATGACCTCACCTTTCTGAAGCATCTCTAGATGTTCCCAGAGGATGTCCCCCACAAAGTCGGGCGCTAGGTCCAGGAAGCGCTCCTTGCCCAGCGCACACAGGCTGGCTCCGTTCATGCAGAACTTGTGGAAGTCCACGTTCTTCAGACTGAACTCGTTCACGGTCCACGTGAGCCACTCCCCCACGTGGTTCTCCGTCCACTGTCTGGGGTCTGAAGGGGGGAAACGGAGAGGCATAACTGAGTCAAGTGATCGAACAAAAAAAAGTGTTGATTAACCCATTTTGGGCGGGAACCATTTTTAGTGTTAGCATTATGTTATGCTTTAGCTATTGAAAAATAGCAGATCTACAAGCTCGTAGCGCGCCACCGACATAGAAACATAGCTTTTTCAGAAAACGGTCAGGATGTAGAAGACATTTTTAGAATCTGATCTCAGGTCAAAATGAAATATTCATTTGTACTTAATAAAAAATAAATATGCCACGCTTTAGGCTCAATTGGATCACTGTGTATTGCCTCATAACGGGAGTTTAGGATAAACTTGAACAACAGAGTTACGCACCAGGGTCCATTTGGTTACATTTGTACTCACGAGTTAACCCATTCTGGACGGAAACCCCTTTTGGTGTTTTAACTAAGCATTATGTTATACTTTAGCTATTGAAAAATAGCAGATCTACAAGCTCATAGCGCGCCACCGAGTGGCGCACTACGAGCTTGTAGGTCTGCTATTTTTTTAAATCGTAAAAATGCGGCACAAATCTTTGAATATATATTCTTTCAGAGCGAACGTTTTATTTTATTTCGACGTTAGGCCTAAATGGGTTAAATGAACACTCGTGATTTGACTGTGTAGCATCTGACGGATGATTTATACTTGTTGCGCACCTGTGCATACAGTATATTCAGAGTGTGACACCAAGTGCAAATCACCAGCCATGTATTTGACCCAAGGCTATCTATCCCCCGTCCCATGGTTGTCACGGTGTGAGTAATACGAAAAGAACAACCTGCTAAACAGTTTGAATCTAGGTGACATCTCTAGAGTCTAGAGCGTCGTCGTCAACCCCCACATATATTATCCTGAGAAAACAAATGTTCAAGATATGCAGCTACTGTTCTCGATTCACATTCACAGAGCCCCCCCATGTGGTTTATACATCAACCAATAAAATGCTATCACAGGCAAGCACGGCGCTGGCTAGCGGTGGGCCATGTAAACATATGGGTGGCAGCAGAGCCCTGCTGAAAAAAAAAAACAGGGTTTTCCGATAGAACACTACTACGTACACAAATAGCCGAAGCCCTGCTATTTCCGTGCAGCTCGGGGTGGCTCTGCGGTCAGCCCTCAATTTAGGGACTGTAACTCATTATTTTCACTGTCTGTCTGACTCTACGTCTGCATTCTCTGCATCCTAGACTCAAGTCAGTCAGTCAGTCAGTCTGATGGGGCGTAAATGTATGTAATGTAAAGCTATTTTGGAGATTTGTGGGAGTCTCTCTCTCTCTCTCTTGAGTTTTGGGAGAATCCTCTTAAAAGGGATGCCTTTATGGAGTGAACCAGACATGAGCTGGGAAGCAAATTATACAGTTTGCGTCAAGGTATCCTACTTGCTGTTGTGATGAACATGTAAGTTATGTATGTAATAGGAATATTACAGTAAGTACTAACGTGGTCATAGAGGATTAGGAGCAGCAGCAGTACTGTTCTGGAAGGGTTTTGATTTATAGAAGACGGAATAGAGTCATTTTCACCGGACTCGTGAGACTTATTGGGACTTATACGAGAGACATATTGGGACTGGAGAGACTTTAAGCAAGCCACAGATAAGGCCTTTTACCTTTGGGGATGTTCAGCCGTTGCTGTTCTTTCGTGAAGCCGCTGAAGGTGGCTTTCAGGGCCTGCGACATCATCTCTTTACTCCCTGGAGTGAGCAGAGGCACATCTCCACATTCCAGATCTGTCCATCACAGAGATAAAAGAGACAGAATGTGTTATTTGAGGCAGGAAAAGAGGGTGTACCTGTGTGTGTGTGTGTGTGTGTGTGTGTGTGTGTGTGTGTGTGTGTGTGTGTGTATGGATAAGAGTCAAGGGATATCGGAACAGAACATCCCAACCGGTAACACACGGGGGTGGGGGGGGGGGGGGTCTCTTTGAGACTGGGATAAACAATCCACACAGTTTGTATCTGAGCCTGATCAACAACTTGTCTCAACAATTACGTTCCGTCTAGACGGACGCTGTCTCGATATTGGATTCAATCTAACCGGCAGCTGTCGCAAATACACCGATTACGCAGACTTTTTTCAGACATACACAAGCCAACACTATAGCCTCAATTGCCTGTGGAGCCTGAAGAACATAGGTTTACTGCAACAAAAAAAGTGTTACACACACACGCACAATGTAATAAGACACATCATGGTACCGTACCTGCCATCGGACGGGTTAACCGGTGGGTGAAATAGGCTCAATCTCTCTCTCTCTCTCTCTCCCCCCGTTCCCACCCTCTCTCTGTTCAATGTTTAGGCTCTCTCCCCCTCTTTCCATACTCCCACTCCAACCTTTCTCCCCTCTCTCCCCCCCTATGCTTTGGGCATAACATAAAACATTTGCACAGATGTCGGAGAACTGTTGCTTAACAATGCAGAATCGCACTGCACACCCGCTAGGCCGATAGGTGATAACAACCTGCCCATTGTTTCTTGGGTTATTGTCACAAATATCCAGTGCAGTATGGACATGGGGCATGGCGGTATGGGGCGGCACAGCTACGCTTCCATCACAGACAGACCCTGCCTGCCTGCCTGCCCATCCGCCACAAATTGAACCCATATACACCGTATACTAGATCTGTTGGGCACCGGACAATAATGCAATATCCGTTGTGCCCATCTGTGTCTATCTGTCCCTCTTTTATGCTCATATGGAGATCTCTGCTGCATCCGTCTGTTCTTGTCCCTTTTATGCCCAGATTATATGGAGATGCCTGCAGCCTGATGTCATCAGTATTGGTGCGGTTCTTGAGATACGCTAAGGACAGACACGCACGCACGCACGCACACGCACGCACGCACGCGCACACGCACACTTTCATAATTAATGTATATAGAAGGATTTCTTCATGTATTTCTGGAATTGTTGCATCTGGCAAACTATGTGGTATTCAAGAAGAGTGAGTGGGGTCAGCTGGTCAACAGTGACACTTGTGACCCTCAGCAGCCCTCCTGCCACGTTGAACCTATCTGCAAACAGAGGAGCCACTGTCGCCCTGACCAACACGGGGTCAAACATAGGGTTCAGGGGGTCAAAGGATGAGGTGGTGATGTCACCCAGGGCTAGCGGTGGTGGTGTCGGTGTGGGTGGTGGCAGTGTATAACTGACTGAGGGTGGGCTGTCTTGAGGAGGGGTCTCTCCCAACGCGCGCACACTAGGCTCACTGTTCTCCACCTCACAGCCAGGGGGCACCCAGCGGGAGACAAACGCTCTCTTTGATGGCTTTAAACAGTGCCTGATGACTTGCTGATCTAATTAGATGTGGATGGGAGTGGGCAACCCCCTCCCTCCCTCCCTCCCTGGGCCACTGGCTACCAGAATACAGAGTACAGAATGGAGTACTCCACGGAAAACTCTGAAATAGGCATTATAAATAGAGGCGAAGATAGCCCATGTGGAACCTCGACAAAATGCCATTCTTTCATCCGTGTGGCTCTGTGAAATGGCAGCACTGATTTACAGAACAAAAGCAAAGCGGCTACCATCATCTATTAATAACGATAATTATTAACACTGTGACTCATCCTGTCTATCAGCCTCTGCGGGTGGAAGTGATTAAAGCTGGTACTCATTGCCTGTGTCATATGCTAATTCTCTGTCCTCATCTAATAGAGAGAAGTCCTGCCTCTCTCACCCCGTGAATACGCTGCATCATTCACTGAATAGACCATGGCAACATCGCTGGAGTTTTGGCCAATATCGCAAGAATTTGTTTGTGAAGCGATTTGGATTTTAACCCATTTTGACCTGAGATCAGATTCTAAAAATGTCTTCTACATCCTGACAGTTTTCTGAAAAAGCTATGTTTCTATGTCAGTGGTTCTTAGATTTTTCAAAAATAGCAGATCTACAAGCTCGTAGCGCGCCACTCGGTGGCGCACTATGAGCTTGTAGATCTGCTATTTTTCAATAGCTAAAGCATAACATGATGCTAACACCAAAAGGGGTTCCCACCCAAAATGCAGCAACGAAGCAAATGTAAAATCTTACCTTCAAGTTAATGAAGAAAAGACACCAGAAAAGAATGACAGTGTTTTTCCATGTGTTTTCACTGCTGAAGACGTGATGATAATGTGCCTTCGACAGTTCTAATCTGTACATTTGTTCAGATTAACAAAGGGGGGGATGCGGTCTGTTCTGCATTTTGGAGGGACTCAATACAAATCATACATTTTACACCAACTTTAAAACTATATATTCTGTAAAAAAAAAAAAGAAGTATATATATATATATATATATATATGAAGAGGCTCGTCTGGGCGAGGCAGAACGATGGTGAAGCTGTGTCACCACCGCCCAGATGTTCTGGCATCTCCACTGTGGGCTGTGTCAGTTTGAGCTGCCAGCAGCGGCAGGGCAACGTGCACTTCATGCCTCGCCATTTCCACTGCTCTGCGGCGTCTCGACCCCGTCTGGAATGCACAGCAGCTGTCCTTCGTTCGCCATGTAACCCATGTCTAGCTGACTACAAAATTAGGTCTCTCTCTCTCTCTCTCTCTCTCTCTCTCTGAAACTGCTCCAGAGCCCCATTATATAGAGTCTGAAAAAGAGGAACATACGGTACTCTAGCTTCTCCCTGTGTGATTTGATTAGGCCTCAATAAAAGCATCTCCCTCTTCCTAACACAGTCTCTCCTTAGTTTGCTCTCTCTTTTTCACCCTCTTCAGTCGTTTTGTGAACATCTTGATTATATGGAAATGGGGTTGCTAA
>NC_136792.1:42877488-42889988 GCF_951216825.1 Electrona antarctica | reverse complement strand
CAGTTTATGGGGAAAAGCTTTATTTTGGGGCATGCTTCCAGTGATGTTATAGGTAGTATGCTTCTTGCGTTTCTGCTGCATTCAAATCCGAAATGACACAGTAAACTCACTATCCATTTTACCCTGATAACTTGATAATGATACGACTAAACCATTCAAGCCCTCTTTATACGTGTCATATACAGTAGAAGAACTATCATAATTCTGTGTGAATCGAGCACCTGTTGTGCACAGTCCCTTCCTACAAGCTCATAGCGCTCGTAGGTCTGCTATTTTTTTAAATGGTGAAAATATTTATTTCAGAGGATTTAGAAGAATTTTCTTAAAATGTGATGTCAGGCCTAATGCAGCAAGCGGCTTACCAAAGCCTTCCGTTAAACAGCAATAGTAAAATATTATCTGAACAATCGGTGAGTTATTCAAACTATCACCGATTGTCAAAAGGGAGACATTGAAGAGGAAGGATGGGTGGGGGGGGATCAACATACTGTATGGAATGTCAGAACAGGTCACCTCCATATGGAGATCTAAGGGTTTGAGGTTTGAGGTCAGCTGTAGAGTTGCTGGCCGGCTCCATATATGCAGATCTAGGTGATGATCCAGTCTTCTCCATGTACGGCTATCCAGGGTTTGATGAGGTCAGTGTCGTGATCTTCATATATGGAGATAGCCATATACGGAGTGGGTCACGAGGCGTGACGGACTGACGGCCATATATGGTGGCGTGACGGACTGACAGGTTTTCATAGTAATCTGCGACCTACGGTCGCAATTATTTAATATAATGTACACAGTATAGGCCAATTAAGTCAACACTATGTTGCGTCACATCACAGTGACTAGTCTGTAACAATGCACAAAATAAATGTAAACAAGTTTCTTCACAGAAAAGGGGGTCGACTAGCAGGCAAGCACTGTGTCAGACAGTGCAGGTGGTGCTAACGTCACTGCGTGTGTGTGTGTGTGTGTGTGTGTGTGTGTGTGTGTGTGTGTGTGTGTGTGTGTGTGTGTGTGTGTGTGTGTGTGTGTGTGTGTGTGCTTCTCAGTCTCCATCCCTGTTGTAAACAGATCGGGGAATGGGGATGCTCTGAGGAAACTGTTTAGGTGTTAACCCAAACACACAACGCATCTGACAAACAGTTTACTCTCCCCTTTGCATCTTGTCCAGAAAACACGGTGCCTGGCCCCATTTTTCAGTCCAAACTGCAACATTCCACAACCACGGGTTCCGGTAAAACAAGTTTGAGTTATGCGGGGAGATGGAATACGTCGGACAGACTTGCACATGTTCATGAGATACTCATTCATATTGCTGTTCATTTTTTTGTATGATACTGCACATATTTATAGCAAGCATATAGCATGTACGCAGACTAGGTCCTGAAAGCCCTGGTTCCAATTATACATCATAGAGCTAAATGCTCACTGCTTGTTTGAAGGCAAGCTATGGGCGACAGATGGATACTCGATAAATAAATTCCCTCGAGACCGCACTGTTTTCATGTTGCATGCCTCGCATTCCTCTTCTGTTTTACAATCGCTAATGTGCTTCTCACAGCTTTCTTGTGTTCCTCTAATGTGACCAAAAATGACTTGTGGCCCGAGTGGCGAAATGGTTTCAGCTCAAGAAGATGAATTATGGTTCTATTTTAAGCTCAAGTGTACTCCGCGTGTAGGCTCCAACATGGCTGATGGAAACATCAAACCTCGGGCTTATCTCGCTCTCGTTCTCTCTCTGCCTTTTCATCTCAATCTCATATGCATGTTAGATTACCACGAGCAACCTTTTAGCTTTGGCTGAATGCGCTGATTGAAAAGATGTAGAGTCGGATCGATAAGAACATGGAAAAACACAACTCGGCTATTTTGCAATAAGAGATGGAGGTGATTTCACAAACAAGTGCGTATGCACACAAATACTGTATATATTCACACACACTTATGCATGTGTGCTGGGTTCTCACTCACACACATGTTTCAAGAGACACTCTCTCTACCCTGTCCACTCTCTCCCACACACACACACACACACACACACACACACACACACACACAGTCACACACACACACACACACTCTCTCCCACACACACACAGTCACACACACACACGGTTGACTGGCTATGACTCATGCCATCAAAGAATGACTGGACTTCAGGGGAGAACACGGAAAACAATTTAACTTGTGACTGTTCGTGACGTAAAGAATTTAGTGTATCTTGAAAAATTCCTGCTCATTTACTAACCATTTGTCATTCTTGCCTTGTATGCTCTCATAAAACAAACACAGGTCTGAGACAGATCCAAGGGCCTGTCTAAATGGACATTTATTAGACAGAGGAACATATCACATCAGCACTGTAGTGTTGGGAATGGTGTTAAAAAGTTAAGTTCTCATTAGCTGCTGGCCCTTAGGCCCTTAGGGTCGTCTGTAGAGATGCCTGGAGAAAATACAGGAGTCAGCCACTTCTTAAAAGTCACTAATATGCAGATATCGGTGAGGCCACAAAAGGGCAGGTATAATATACTGCAAAGCTAATATAAGGAATCCAGATGTTATCTTTTCCTTAGTTCTAGCTGCAGTGATAGTCTTAAAGGCATAGTATTTTTTAAGTAGACTGTATGATTTGTCTGAGCCAGGGAGTCATTTCAGTTAATTAAAAAAAAGCATTTATAAAAGGCACTAGAATCAGAAATTATTTTCAAGGCTAGCGACCTATGAGTCTCATCCCACGACCTCTCCTATATGGAAGCTAGAAAACATGTGCCTCCCATTTGACCGTGCGTCACAGAAGTCCTGGCCCGCCGCGAGAGCGCCACTGACTCGCGCCTACATCGTAAAGCCCACCTCCCACTCATCCACAAAGGCATTCTTCCTTATTGTCGTCTGGCTTTGACTGGCAGGTCTGTGCCTTAATGCGATGTGGATGTAAGTAGGGGTCGCCATACATAAGTCTGTGGCTCACGGAACATCCATCCATAGGACTGATTACAAAAGCAGCTCCCCATGTTATGCTGAGTCTAAAACCAGGTGGTATGCAACAGATTCATAAAAAAACAGGGAAGAAATCTGGGCCATGCAGCAGTGAACAAAGTGACTTGTTCTGGGCAGCTGAACATCAGTGCTGAGACCAAAAACTGATTCCTAAAGCAGGCAACGTTTCTAAACAAGTTTAAGAGTTTCCGTTACATAGAGGAAAACACAGCTCCCCAAATGTGGAATCGTGAAACAGTATAGCAACAGAGCAAAGGGGACCAAAATAGATGCAGCACTCATTGGAGAAATGTTGAGGTGCTTGGAGCCATTTTGGGGCGGCATAGCGCCCATTAGGGTTCCCAGTCAGACTGTTGTTAATGTGGGAGTAATCGTGGGATAAGGGAGGCATGTGGCAGCAGAAACCAGCCGAACAGTCATGCAGGCAGGCAGTCAGTCAGCCAGGCATGTGGCGTGGCGTGGCAGGCGCCTGGTACTGTGACTCAATGATTACAAACGACTACGGGCTGAGGGATGTGAGGCAGGGGACGCGCACACACCAGAAAGACGCCACATCAAGGACACAGGTGACGTGAGAAGAGCTCATGTGGCCACTAGCAGGAAAGTTGTAATCAATTGGGAAAACTGAGGAAGAAAGGGAAAATAAGGGAGTAGGAGGGGGAGGAATGGGGTGGGTGGGTGACAAGAGTTTCAAAGAGCATGTGAAAAATTAAAAAAAGAAAAAAAAGAAAATCTCAAGCTTGGTACGTCTTTGTTCTCCCAGCCCTGGAGCCTGTTTTTCCCTTTGTTTGGGTTGCCATGTTTGGGTTGCCATCTTTCTGGGGAATGGTGGTTAATAGCGGGAGAATTATTACAATAAAAAAAATAACACAATAACAAAATAACCTTCCCATCACTAAGATATTCTGAGACAGAAGAAGGAAAGAAAACATAATGCCGAGGGCTTTCAACACCATCATATGGGCCACACCTTGGAATGCTCTCTCCCCCCCACCTCTGCCTCTCTCTCTCTCTCTCCATATGCTTACCATTTAGCGGACTGATGCATCTGACGCTAACACGCCTCGTTTTATGACTAAGCTTTAACGAGGCAAAATTAAGGCGTGTAGTCACAATACAGGCATCCTGATACAAACCACGCATCATAATGGTTTTCTGTTTATATCATGGGATGCCTTTTCAGACAAGAGGGGGGGATGAATGAAGGGAAATTAAAAAAATGAATGAATGAAAGAAAGCCTGACTGAATGGCTTGGGGGGGGTATGGGGGGATTTCAAGTTAAAGAGTGACATCATCAAGCCATGCTAGAAAGAAGACAGACAAGTTCATTGTGGACACAAACAGGCGTCCACTTGACTGGCCCCAGCGCAGTCCGTTCAAGGGTATATACGTATGGCCGCTGGAAGATGCGGAATGTATGAGGCACATTCAGGACACGACACCGGGCGCAACCACAGCCTGGCATGTTGTAGGCATGGCCTAGTCAAACACCGCCTAATGACATACGGGCATAAGGCACTTCACTTACCGACAAGGTTTTGATCTGGGGAACCAGGTTGATGCGGTATATGGATCGGATGAAAAACGAACCTGTTTGCAGCACCGCTCGGCGTTCGCCCCCAGACGGATCGACAAGCCACATCAAGGCTTGGAGGGCTGGATCGCCCAAACACTGTTTGCACAGCTGCCAGGCGGCCAAGGGAGGGAGCAATGCCTCCCGCGCTCAAACACTGGCATATATTACACAGCGTTACCAAAGGACTGCTGACACTGACAAACCCACAAGCAAGAAGCTTATGTAAAACCCTATATGCCCTGAAGGAAAGTAGGCCTACACCTCGCCTCCAGATACACCGCAAAATCTGTAGTGTCAATGGAACTTCTGAGAGGCCGTACCATACAGATCCACTTTTACACTTGAAGTTAAATTAACGACACAGATTCAATGTGGACTGGATGAGGAAGAACAGGGTAAAACCTAGTTTTCATAATTCTATGTGTAGGACTAGGATAGCAGTGCATGCTGTAGTATAGCCTACAGTATGTGTGTGTACGTGTGAACATGTGCGGGTGGCACAGCTCTTAAAATATCCCATATAAGGGTAGCAACACGAGGCATGCCAGTTATGACAAGCAAGCAACTCTGTTTTAATCAGATAAGAAAAGTGAGGCTGGCTCCTCCTCACCCCCTTTCCCTCATTCCCTCCTCCTTTCAATCCGTCCATCCATCTCAGCAGGGCACGTTCACTCAGAGGCATTCCTGTCAGTCACTCATCCCTGACCTTCAGGCCTGATGAACAGAGAACTTTAAAAAAAAAAAGGAGGGACAACTCACTGAGACACTTCGACAACAGACAGGGACTTGTACTGTAAAAATGAGCAACATTCCGTTTGGCATCTTCTGGGCAACCGTTTTAGGTTAAACAAAAAATGTAAATGCCAATTTTCAATAACCCTCATACGGTATGTCGGGTATGAGCTACTCCGTTACACAGAAAAGAGTATGGGGGGAAAAAAACAACAAACAACACAGAACTGTTTTCAACTACATGGAATGGAATCCAGCTCCGTCGTTGATCCAACACCTTCCATCTTGAGAAGCCATCTCTCCTTATCTGTGCAGCAGCTCCTCTCTCTCCTTTGAGCTCACAGCCTTGTTATGGCTACATGCTACTTTGAATAATAAGCTTCAGTTATACTGAAGTATTACCAAACCTACAGCGTGTATAGAGAGCTGGATGGCTACTGTAATGCAACTGCATTGCATTGGTGGTGCACCTCTCATCCTGATGCTGTGAACTAAGTATTTCAACAGAGCATCCCTATTTTATCATTATATCATTATTATTACACGTCTAAAGTTTTGGTTTTCTAAATAGTTGATCCACAAGCTCACTGTGCATCAGTGAGCTTGTGGATCAGCAATTGTCTGCAGTGCGACCAAGTATAAAACAGGCTCAAGTGGTTAAAAAGAGAATTACCTCGGAACAAGAGACCTTCGGTAAACTGACACTGCAGCTCACAAAAGGAAAAACAAACAACACAATGAGATTGGTCTTCAAACCACTTGAGCCGCTTTCTGTTGTTGTTGTTGGTGGTCGTGTGTGTGTGTGTGTGTGTGTGTGTGTGTGTGTGTGTGTGTGTGTGTGTGTGTGTGTGTGTGTGTGTGTGTGTGTGTGTGTGTGTGTGTGTGTGTGTGTGTGTGTGTGCGCAGTGCATCCATTTGTGCGTGCTGGGGGGCATGCCAAATACCAAAGCATCATCATCTATACTTTTCACATTGGCAAAACCCTATGGCTGTTGAAACCAGAGTAGCCTTGTCCACTGGGATAGAGCTACTTTCACAACCCACTGACTTGACGACATTGTGTAGTTCAAATACATTCTCTCTGGCTTTGTATAGAGAGTGATTAACTGTTTTAGTGACAGACAGACAAAATAGAATCCATCTTGGCTCACATCTCACATGTCTGGAGTGCAAAATAATGTCATTGATGTGCCTTGTGTGTGGATAAAATAAAAAATCAATAAAATACCAGCTAGTTCATCACTGGGACACATCTTGTAAACGTGGGGAATCTGCGATGCAGAAACGAGCAAATACGATGTGCGTGTGCCGTGTGTGTGCGTATGCGAGTGTGTGGTGTGCATGTGTGTGTGTGAGAGAGAGAGAGATGGTCCTTCGACAGCCTCAGTTTGACCCTCGAACACACGGCACAGCCAGGCAGGGTGTGCGGGAGCTAGTGTTGCGAAATGGTTTTGCAAGACATGCTACGCTTTGGCAACTCTACTGCAGCTGTCAGCACTTTTTCCCCCTTTATACAAGTTTGCGTCTGTGCTTGTGCATGTGTGCATGTCTTCAGCAAGGTACCATGTACGACTAGAAGGGCTGTAAAAACTGGTGAGTCACACAACCTTCTGCATTAGTCCGCATCGCAGGTCAGCAAGTAAAGTACGCATCATATTTCCATGACGCGCGAGCACTTTGCTCCCTTTAAACAGCTGGTGCAACATTGCCCATGCTGCAATGCCATACGCACTATGGTAAATTCAGTGTGCTAAATAGGTAGCAAACCAAAAAAAAAGGTTGATTCTGAAGAAGGGTCAAAGGGGGTGATTTTTAAAAGTGGACAACATAGAAGCAGTTCCTGAACTACAGGACCTACAGCTAACCAAGCCTTCCAGGCAGCATGGGGTCAGAGAGGCAAGCCTCAAGTCTGCACATTCATCACCTCAGCCTGTGGAAACTCGGCATAAACCACTCTCAGGAGGAGGAGGAGGAGGAGGGGGGGGGGACGACAGAAAGAGAGAGGGAGGGAGGGAGGGATGATGACTAGGCATCAGTGCCAGTCTCCCATGCCGGCTGGGCAGACTGCAGAGTGCCCTGACTCCCAACGCAACGCGGTGCTGTAGACAGACTCACTGTACGGGACAGAGATGGGTGCTTCACAGATCTGACAGAGCGATAGGAGCTCCAGACTAGAGTGAGCAATGCCATATGATATGACACCCTGTCTACCCCCTTAGACAGCACTTCTTAGACTTATATAGCATTTGAAACAGACTTATAGCATGTCATGTAGACAGCACAATAAGTGCATTGTATGTAGTCATAGCACTTCATAGTATATATGTACAGCATAGTATAGCACATATGTGTAGTTTATATGTATAGTGTCATTATATAGATATGTTCTAGTTATAGTTTATATGTATAGTGTCATTATATAGATATGTTCTAGTCACGGTCTTAGCTTACGCATGTTTCGCGATAAATGCATTTTGTTACATATGTGATGTATTCCCATGCTTTTTGTTCTTGCCTATTGTAAGTCGCTCTGGATTAAGAGCGTCTGCTAAATGCCTAAATTGTAAATTGTAAATTGTAGAGATAGAGGGAGAGAGAAAGGCGGGGGTCCACACATAGTCCACACATACCTCAAACAATCACGCAAATGCAAAAACTTTTGTCATGATTCATAATTTGCATGATAATGTACAAAGAAACTGTTACACATGCACTGATTCCAGAAAGACAATTTATTCTCTCTCTCCTTCGATGAACACAACTGCTGTTAGTTTAGAATAGATCATGTTTGGTTACTCTTTCCAACTTGTAAAATGTCACATGTTTTGCTACAGGCCATTTGTTAGTAGTTAATAGTTGAACAGCAATGCATTGTGAAACTTTTCATTCAACCAGCTGATGTCAACCAACCACAATGACATCACAAGATAAATAACTGATATATGCCAACATTGCAATGGATGGACGTACCATGTGCATTGCAAAAAACAATTGTTAGTCTTTAGTCTAAATGGAAAACAATTCTTTCAGGTTTTTAATAATAAGCAGCATACAGCAGGCTAGACTCAAATAATCCACGAATGCAGTCTCCCGGCCGTGTGGGGACCCGGGGGTGCATAAATTGTATTTTCGCAAGTGTCATTCTCATGCATGCTGTCCACTCCACACCACACCACACCACAGTGACCACAGCAACTACCTAACGTGGGGGGGAAATCCCACTGTTAATGCCAGGACGTCTTGTCCCGTTCCAGTTCTAATTAAAGGGAGTCACTACCGGCACACATGTATACAGTACATGTCACGCTGTCTACGCCTGTTAAGTGTTAAGAGAACAAACATATGAGCTGAGCTGCCAGACTCGCTCACTAATGTCACCATCACTTGTACATCCGAAACGAAGCTTTTACTACGAGCTATAGCGCCAGACTCGCGAAACGACATTGTAGTGACACAACAACAAAGTTAATTTACTCACCGTCCATTTTTTCAGCCTTTATGATCGTTAATGTCGGTTTCATATCGACAGCTGCCGTCATGATCATCAGATCAATGTATTGGAATAATCGCCGCGTCCGTCCCTTATTTGCCTTTCTAATACTCCGAAACAATTTATGGGGTAATAAAACGTTGTCTTCTTTTTCCCGACCGAATAATTTAACTCCCAGTTTTTCTTCCCCCTTTTTTATCGCCACCAAAATAATATTTCTGTTCCTACAAACTTCTCTCCCTATCTGCCGCTCTCTCTCTCTCTCTCCCCCCGGTAGGCTACACACATACACGCTCTCTCTTCTTTCCTCTCTCACTCACTCATTCCCTCCCTCCCTCTATCTCGGTTTGGGCGTTGCTGTTGCTGAAGCGGCTGGACTAGCACGACATTGAAGGGGCGGTGTGTACTGTGTACCACTGCCAGTGGTGTGATTCACAATTACAGCAGCATTCTTGCCCTGTGTGTCTCTGGGAGAATCCGTTCTCCTCCAGGGTCCCCCCCCCCCCCCCCAACGTCATCACAATTTAACAATGATTCCCCATGTTCCAGGCAAAAAATGCCGGTTATGGGGGAAATATACAAAAATACAATAAACTAGAAAAAGTGCCCTTCTGGGCACAGGTCTCCACCAGGAGGATAGGACTGTGTGAGATGTTTGGCAAAATGTTATAGTTATGAGTAATATAAACATGTTTGCCTTTGATGGCAATTGGATGATTTGAGGCATTTTGTTCCAAAAATGTGTTTTGCAAAAATCAACCTGTTGGTGGCGCTATAACAGGCCAATGTGAAAAGGGTGGGATATATTCCTCAGCCTAGTAAGAAAATGTGTGAAAGATTTCACGTAAATTGCATGCTGCGTTCATGATTTGAGGCTTTTGTTCAAAACGGGGCAATCTTGCAAACTGTGAAAGCCAATTATAGGCAATTATGATGGAATATGAAATATTGGACAGATCCGACATGAGCACATGACCATAGAGATACTGTGTAACGATTTGTGAGATTTTTGGACAGAATCTGGAAGAGTAATATAAAAAAATGTGTTTTACAAAAGTCGGCCTCCTGGTGGCGCTATAAAAGGCAGATGCGGAAAATGCAGGTCAAAGGTTTGTCCTTGGCCTCTAGGGAGTGTGCATGCAACGTTTCACGCAGATCGGTGCAGTTTTAGGTAAAAAATGTGAAAAGCTGCCTCATGGTGGCGCTATAACAGGCCGTTCTGGAAAATGCGGGGCAGAGGTTCATCGTTGGCATCCAGGGAGTGTGTGTGCAAAGTTTGGCATCGACCGGGTTAACGGTGCCGGAGATTAGCTGGTAACGGACGGACGGAAGGACGGACGGACGGACACACACACACACACACACACGGACGGAGTGCAAAACATACTCTCTCCCCATGCCTTCGGCCTGGTGGAGACAAATATAGTACATATAGGCTAGCCTATATAGCCAGGTCACTCTTCATTTGGATAATTATCCATACTCTTTTTTTATATAGATTTTGTAGTGACTTGTACACTGTACCCATTCTACATTTTTAATCAATCATTCAATCGATGCTAGACGAAACCTGATCATCACAATGACTATACATAAGCTAATATGATGTTAGAAGCCTACTAAAACATGTAGGCTATAATAAATAATAATAATAATAATAATAACTAGAAAAGTGCAATTCTGGGAAAATTGCAAGTGTGGTTGTACCGACCACAAATAGCTCGCTAAATAGACTATGATGATTATGTATGATGATGAATGATGTACTGACCCACATGACATCACAAGGGCCGTAAAACGTTTATGCGGAATAAACCCACTATATTGTGGTTGCACACTAATAATAATACATTTGAGAATTGAATTGGTGAACTACAGAGAGCGTCATGAGCTCAGTGTCTGTGTCCAATTCTGCCAGTCTAAGCATCCATTCACATAACTTGTAACTGGCCCTCATAAACACCTCAGAGAATTTCCTGTTCACCCTGTGCTGATCAATAAAAAAATCTGAGCGTTTCTTTTTACAGAGCTGCCTCTTGGGCCTTTGAAAGGAATGACGTCGTAGGGGTAAAATGGCAGGACTCCGCTTTAGGGAATCCTCTTAACCACTTCCCAGCATTCATATTCTGGGGGGGGAACATTAGCCAAAACAAAAAGAAAAAAACTAGAAAAAGGAATGGCGCTATAATAGGCCAATGTGAAAAGGGTGCCATTTCTTCTTACGTCTTTTGATGGTAATTGGATGATTTGAGGCATTTTGTTCCAAAAATATGTTTTGCAAAAATCCACCTGTTGGTGGCGCTATAACAGGCCAATGTGAAAAGGGTGGGATTTATTCCTCAGCCTAGTAGGAAAGTGCGGGAAAGAGCTCACGTAAATTGCATGCTGCGTTCATGATTTGGGGCATTTTGTTCCAAACGGGCCAATCATGCAAACTTTGAAAGCCAATTATAGCTAATTAGGATGGAATATGAAATATGGGACAGATCCGTCTTGAGCACATGACTATAGAGATACTGTGTAACGATTTGCAGGATTTTTGGACAAAATCTTTAGGAGTAATATCAAAAAATGTGTTTTACAAAAGTCGTCCTCCTGGTGGCACTATAACAGGCCGTTCTAGAAAATGTGGGGCAGAGGTTCATCGTTGGCATCTAAGGAGTGTGTGTGCAAATTTGGCATCGACCGGGTTAACGGTGCCGGAGATTAGCTGGTAACGGACGGACGGACGGACACACGGACACACACACGGACGGACGGACGGAGTGCAAAACATACTCTCTCCCCATGCCTTTGGCCTGGTGGAGACAAAAAGGCAGATCTACAAGCTCAGAACACATTGCAGTGTGACACATTGTGAGCTGAACATCCAAATGTGTCATCCATAAAGATGTCAAAACAAAACCATGTTGGATCTTAATTACATTTAAACAGAGACTATTCATTCACCCTTTTTTTGTCCTTTTTTTTTTAGATAACATAATAACATAATTACTAATGTATACTGCACCTGTACCATATATACATATTTTAAACATTGGGGTTTTGTTTTTAACTGGGATAAGAATGAGAAACTGAAACTGGCCTGAGTACAGCAGAGCTCCCTGTGGACATAACCACAGCCATTAGCAACACACACAAAAAAGAAAAAAGCCTGTCATGGCAACCCATTGTGATAGCAATTCCAAGTGGAACATGCCCGCTTTTAACTAAAGAAAAAATAGTTTCAAAATAGAGAAACACTGGCAGACAAGTAATAACATGGTGCAGTTCATATAATGCCAAGCCGTTGAATACTATTAAGGTTTCCATTTCCACAAAACTGCCACCTAATAATATTCTAATCTAAGGCATCATCTTGTCAGGACACATGAACATTACCAAATGTTGTAAAATTCTGCTTTGGAAATAGTTCTTCTGAAGTGACTGGAACCAGTGTCAAAGGTCTCATACTGTTCTATATGCACCAGTTCTCTCTTTCCAAGTGTCCACACCCACACATCCAAAGTAACCTTGTTAGGGTAAGTCAATACGGTGCATCCTAATATGCCAGTCAATACGATACTTCTGCCTGTTCTGTGTATGCAGTATGTATTTCCAAATGGGATCTGGGTGGAGGCTGCTGGGGAGCCGGGGGCTATTGATCACGTATGGATTTTTAAAACCGGCTGGTCCTTCACCAGCTCCATTAGCTGGCCCTGGATCAG
>NC_136792.1:42834988-42872488 GCF_951216825.1 Electrona antarctica | reverse complement strand
GTTATAGCCTGTAATTAAGAATGTGTGGATATTACTAAGCTTGTAATATACTTGGAAACAATAGTCCTAAAACTCCACCTTTTCCCAGAATCTGCATGTTGCATCATCAGTGGACGGACTGATTGCACGGACATCAGATTCAGAACCATGTGTTCTTTAGCGCTAACAGCAATGAGTCACTTCTGTAGAACTGGTGACTTGTGTGGCAATGCCACACAAGAATGCTGAGATATTTCAAAGTTAAAATGAGATAAGTTGACGGGCTCATGTCAAATCATAACTCATTGATCAAAACAAATAGTCTGAGATTATCTGAGATTTTGAACGAGTATCAAAATAATACCAGAAACATTAGTTTTGATTGGAGCCTTCCACATAAAGGATCACAATCATTCCAAGGTTTAGTCATGGCTATTTGTTTTTTGTTCTCATCAATAATGATATGGTCTCCTAATAATAAATCCCGGAGTGAGTGTTCTATAAAGATTCAATCACAGGCTTCTTAAAACACCCAACTTGGAAATGCATAATATACTGTAAATCCTCTGACCCCCTGTCTAATAATCTAACATCCCAGTAGTACAATCCTCAGTGTTCTTTTAACTCCGAGATTTAAGAGTCCATTCTTACACTCTCAGAGTTAAATGAACTTTAAATGTGGCTGTGTGTGTGTGTGTGTGTGTGTGTGTGTGTGTGTGTGTGTGTGTGTGTGTGTGTGTGTGTGTGTGTGTGTGTGTGTGTGTGTGTGTGTGTGTGTGTGTGTGTGTGTGTGGTGGCAGTGCGCTGTGCGGCCCACTCCTCCAGAGCCGTCTGTCGCTTTTCCGTCTCTTCCCGTCTTGTTTTGTTTTACTGTCGGAGGGGGGAAGTGTGCGCCGGCCTGATTAGCATCGCTGTTTCCTCTTTTCCCATAACCCCCCGGACCCCCGCAGGCCGCCTGTTTACTTTTAGAAATAAAAAATGGGCCCGGGCCCGTGAGGACGTGCCCCCCCATCAGAGGCAAACCCCACCCCCTTAGCCCACCCCCACCCCAACCCCCGCCAACCCCCAAAGTTCTCCACATCTCAGAACCCCCTCCACCCGGCCTAAACCCTCCTTTTCTATCCTCCTCCCAGCACCAGCCCCTTTCCTAACTCCTTTTCCCTTGCCTACTCCTCAAGATGTGAGGCCGCTCCCCCCACTCCCACCCTCCAGACTCCTCCTCTGTACGCCCCCCCCTCCCCCCCAACTCTCACCCCTCCAACTGTCCAGCTGTCAAATCACATCAAATAAAACACAGGCCAATGGTCCCTGAGTGCCAGATCACAGCTGTGTTTGCATGTACTAAATGGGAGCGCATGTTTTAAATGTACAGTGAGCTCACAATCGCCTGGGAGTGAGTGGATGTGCGTGTGTCTTTGCGTGTGTGTGTAGTGAGCACACAAGTGGGCCTGGGAATTGAGTGTGTGTGTGTGTGTGTGTGTGTGTGTGTGTGTGTGTGTGTGTGTGTGTGTGTGTGTGTGTGTGTGTGTGTGTGTGTGTGTGTGTGTGTGTGTGTGTGTGTGTGTGTGTGTGTGTGTGTGTGCGTGCGTGTGTGCGTAAGCTGTACTTTACTGAATGAGAGGATACTGTAATACAATACATACCAGAGCAGCGTAGGGTGTGAATTTAATGAATGAACATGTGGGCCGTGCATCACTGCAGGATGTTAAATGAAGGATGTGTGTCTGTGTGAGTGCACGTATCCATTCACATGCATGTGCAGACTGTACACATGACGTGATTCAGCAGTACACAGAGTAGAGAAGACACAGAGGACAAAATTAACACACAAAACTAAAGTCAAAGTGCAAACACGCACGCACGCACGCACGCACGCACGCACGCACGCACGCACGCACGCACGCACGCACGCACGCAATGCCGTTTTAACCCTAAATGTATAAAGCATAAGTATAAGTAGGTCGGGAGTGGCTTATTGTCGGTATCAGCCGTATACCTAACATCAGCTCCCAGTATTTGCTTGCTGCACTCAAGCCGTGATACTCATACGCTAAGTTGGCAGTGCCCGGGATCGAACCCATGACCTTGTGGTCCCAAAAGCGAGCGCTCTACCGACTGTCTGAGCTACCCAGGCCAGACATGCGTGAGTTTTACAGAGTTGCGTGCCAGTGTCATGCACCAAAAATATCCACGCTGCAACATATTGTAGAGCCGCTATTTCCGATGCAAGGCGCGACACCGGCGCGCAACTACAAATCAGATATATCTTTAACCCTAACCCCAACCTCATTCTTTTCCTATTGTAAACATAATTCGTCTTCTTCTTTTAACCATTAAACAACCATTTGTTCATCTTATGAGGCCCAGTAAAATTTAACTCACTGTTTCCAAAATTCTACTACACTTGTGGGGACATTTGGCCCTGCATGCATAGTAATACAAGTACACACGTACATGCACACGCACTTGCCCACGCACGCACTTGCGCACGCACGCACACACACACGCACGCACGCGCGCGCACACACACACACACACACACAGTTAATGTTTGAGCGTGGGCGTTTATGATGAGCTCCGGTGGGGTTAGTGTCAAGGAGAGGAGAGTTAGAGCTGGCTCAGTGTAAACACCTCCATGGCATGGCTGTTGTCAGGAAGTGCTATGTGTGACAGTCCGCCACAGGCCAAACATACCATGTGTCCTTTAACATGCAACACCACTCAGGTCTCACATGTGTGTGTGTGTGTGTGTGTGTGTGTGTGTGTGTGTGTGTGTGTGTGTGTGTGTGTGTGTGTGTGTGTGTGTGTGTGTGTGTGCGTGCGTGTGTGTGCGTGCGTGCGTGCGTGCGTGCGTGCGTGCGTGCGTGCGTGCGTGTGTGTGTTGAGGGTGGGGGGGAATATATACAGTACATACAATATTGTACATTCACTGAAGCAGGTATCAGTCAAGGGGTCATTAAAATGGAGGTATGATTTGTCCGTCATGCATAGTAAATATGCTCACTGGGGTTTAAGGCGATCTGCCTATTGGATTTTGAGATATCTTGTGTGCAACTGTATATTTTGGCCTAATGGTGTCGATATAGGAAAGGCGGCAGGCCCAGGGGTCAAGTACATCAGTAGTGTTCATTTTCCTGGGAGTATCAAGGGGACCAATATGGCCAACTGGCCGACATTTTGTTCATGTCACGTTAAGGGGTTGGATATCTAAGTGTAGAGCTTAATTCTTTAGTTACAAGCTCGAGCATAACTGCAACACAGGGGGAATTCAGATTGACATATACGTTAATCCAACGTACCAATAGTCTGATTGGCATACGCGGCCGGTTAAGACTCACCCGAGGCTCCGACATACATGGCCGGTTAACACTCTGATTGCCCGGGGTTATTTAATCCATTAAATCATAGCGGAGCACTTTTACCGACGGACCCGATGTTATCCCGGATGTGGCTGTAGCAGCTAAATGTAGCCAAAACACCCTAGAGCCGATCGACAACAACGGGAGGTATGAAGGTATGATTACATCTACCGCGATGGGTGATGGGACCGCAGTGGGACATGATCTTTTCTTAGAATTGGATGATTTAGATCAAGAGTTATTAACGTTTTAAGATTTTCCGGTCTCGCCGGCAAAACAGGGGGGGGAACATTTTCGATGACGTCCCACTGTTACGCAACATCGAATGTTGATCGCGGTGAACCACTATTCTCCTGTGGTTGCTCCAAGTTAGGGGCAGGGTGTCGGACTATTGTGTGTTGGACCGCTAGGACGTCGGCACGCCTCCAGGGCATGGGGAGGGTTCCACAGGTTACTGGGCTGGTTGGTGTTGAGGTTAGACGACACACATACTGTAGCTCCATGAAATGGTATGGCCTAAATTTACACTTACTATAGTGTGCCGCGGTGTCTCGCAACGAAAATAGCAGATCTAAAGCACATAACACATGCTGTGAGCTTAGATTCAGACTAGGGATGCACCGAAAGGGAAATTCTTGGCCGAAACCGAATACCGAATATAGGAAACAGTTGGCCGAAAACTGAATACCGAATATCCGAATATGATTAATATTATATATTTTTTTTCCTACCATTGCTGTCATGGCCGTACCTTAAAGCTACCTGATTTATGGCAAAAGAAATGGTTATGGCAAAACTTAACTTAAATAATAATCACTATTATGGGTTCATAAAACATTTATTCAGCTCTTTTGAATGCATTAATTGCATACACTATTCGGTGATATATTTTCTGCCTATTCGAGCCGAAACCTAATAGGCCGAAAATGGATTTTTAGCCATTTACTGCCGAATTTTTTCTGCGGCCGAATATTCGGTGCATCACTAATTCAGACACCATGCTCGGTGTGAGACACGATGCGTAACCAAGTATACATCAGGCAAAAACACACCACCTTCTGCTGCCCCGGCCTGTTAGCCGCTACGCTACACACATGATGGCCCCACAAGGGGAACTAAACCTCTGTAATGATGTCTACAGGTGGGCGCTGGGATGCTCTAAAACCTGCCAGTTGACTAGCACTCTGCTGCTCCGCTGGAGGAGGAGGAGGAGGAAAGGGGGCGTGGGGGAGGGGTACATGGGGGGTGGTTGTTGGCGGGTCAACTCCCGGTCATTTTTTTCCACTTGACAATGTTTATGTCAACGGCTAAGCGCTGGGACCGATGAAGTGAAGGCTCCAAAGGAGTGTGTCTCTGGCAACAAACATCAGCAAATCCCATCAAATCCCAGCCCTATCGCTTGCACACACACACACACACGTGCGCGCACGCACACACGGCACGCACGCACACTCACACACAAACAGAACAGAAAAGAACAAACACACATGATGGGGTTTGAAATGCACATCTAGATTAAAAAATTGCGACAGATACACAAACACTAACACACACAGAAGCACAATCTTACAAGTACACACACATCCGCATGCACGCATGCAAATGCACGCACGCACGCACACAGAACAGAACAAACGCACACAGAAACACAATCTTACACACACACACACGCACACACACACACACACACACACACACACACACACACACACACACATACACACACGCCCACACACACACACACACTGGTCCCTTCCGTCTCCCCTGAGACCAAGCCAGAGGCTTGGGAAAAAGATGGCCGCCCTCTGGCCCCCTGCTGTGCCCCCTGCATCCAGCCCGAGGAGGGAGGTGACGGAGGAAAGCTGGTGCACCCCTACCCCACTCCCGTGGCGTGCGTCCCAGACCGCCAGCATCAATCACTCTCCAAGACCAGTTTGTGTGTGTGTGTGTGTGTGTGTGTGTGTGTGTGTGTGGGGGGGGGGGGGGGGGGGGGGGGGGGGCTCAGCAAACGCACTGGAAGGAATGTTCCAGTTTAAAATAAACCTTGTTTAGAAAAAAAGGAGAGAGAAGAGACAGTGAAAAAGAGAGACACATGCACACGCACGCACGCACACAAACGCTCACACACACGTGCATGCACGCACGCACGCACGCAGACAGACAGACGGGGGGAGAGGGGGAGATCGAGGGTGGAGAAAGAGAAAGAGCAAGAAACTTTGAGGCTGAAAAATGCTGGGCATGTGCTGTCCCTTGAGAAGGAGAGAGAAAGAGAGAGAGAGAGAGAGAGAGAGAGAGAGAGAGAGAGATGCATCTGGTAAAGGCATCGCCCTCAGGGTCAGCGTCACCATAATCCCTGGGGGGGGGACATGCAACCCCAGGCCAAACAGAGATTGTGCGTGTGTGCACGAGTGTTTGTGTGCGTTTGCTCGTATATGTGCCGTGTACATACTTGCATGTGCGTGCTCGTATTGTAATGACCGAAATGAAGGGGCCAACTGTAATGGGTCAGTGCCAAAGGAGTCGTGGACGTGAGTGTTTGTGTGTATGTATGTGTGACTCACAGTCCACTTATCACTCCTGTTCACACAGCCTTTTGTTTGCTCTCTCTAAGCTATTCCTCCACAATGAACAACCTACTGCTCTCCGTGGGTTTTTTTTTAACGTTTGATCCGTGTTTTCTGTTGCCATTTTCAACAAATTATTCCTGTGTAGAAAGAAGAAACTGCACGAGCGCTACTGGTATCCCTGGCTTTATCCACCGGTGCTCATGAAAGGGAATAATGTTCAGAGAGAGAGAGAGGAAAGAAATATGCCACAAAGGCATACAAATCCAAGTCCAGGCACTCAAGGTGGGTGTGTAAGTAAAAAGGCCTTTATTTAAATATGGGCTACAAACATTAAAGAACACCAACGCGTGTCGGCTTGCTTGCGCCTTCTATTCCTGTACGTAATTGGCCATTGTAAAGTACAGAATGACAGCAGCATTGAAGACATTGAGGTGTCATGCGTGTCTTTCCAACACTGAATAAGCAGCCCTCAACTATACTTTGAACAGAAGGATATAATAAAGAACAAAGAATGAACAGAACAAAGCAGGCCTGGAAAATGTGGGGTCCTATAGTGTAAAATGTAAGTATGCCTCAGATTAAGACTTTGTTTTTGGGGTCCTTTCTTAATCAGTTCCAACTGTTGATTGATTGGCCGGCTGGCTCAAAGCCAGGACAGGGGAGGAGGGGGTTGATGGTTAGAGGGCATTTTGTGAAAATGTATTTTATAAGACATATTACATGACTTGATGAAGCACTCTGCTGAAAATGGTTTTCCAAAGATTACTTTCACCCCTTTTTTATTTTATTTTTGTATGCACACTAAGTATGCACTGCACCATTTACTGTACTGGTAACGTTTTATTTATTAAGATGCGGTTCTCTTTTCAACCATCCAGAGAAAGTTGACACAAGACACTGCTTCTAATGCTGTACACGACAGTGTTTACTTTATAAGTTAAGTTTGCAGAAAAAAGCACAGGAAAGATTAATTAAATAGTCTTAAAGGATTTAAACCCAAGAAAGCCTAATGGCTTGTTTCCATTGGGGTCCTCCATACTCAATTCAGTGAATGTGTACGCACACAGTACATGAATACCATTTACTGGTAAAAGGGGGATTAAGTGCCTTTCTGAAGAGCACCTTGGCATCAGCTGCTGAGGAAGTGGAGGAAACGTTTCTCATTCACCTTCCTCTGACCTCGACATAGTGTTCTGCCCCACCAAGGGAGGGACTTTTGCCCTATAGTTTTAGACCGCGGCGGAGGGGCGCCGTCTCAAGCGAACTTGAGCCACGAGAGACACCACAGAGCGAGCTAGAGCGAGCGAGTTGCCGCATCGAACGTTGCAAAGTTCACTTGACTCAGCCCTGTCCGAGTTGCGACACGATAGGCATAGAATAGTAAATCCTCGTCCCCCAATGAACAATGAACACAGCGGAGCGCTCCCTACCCCACTGACAGCCCGTCTCACCCAATCACAAGCCGCGGTGCTCCTTCCTCCTTTGTGGGGCAGAGAACAGGGTCGCCTCCCTGACCTATTGTCTCACCTGTTGGGCAGTGGTCGTGTCCATTGGGCACCTCCTGGAGGGGTACGTCCTGTGGTGGGTAGACGGGCTGGGAAGGGTAGTACTGCTGCTGTGGGTGGACCACCCCTGGGTGGAGGAGGTGGGTCTGAGGGCCCACCGCCAGCCCTCCACTGTGCCTCTGGAGTCAAACAGAACACAAGAGGTGTCAGGTGAAGTGAAGGGCCAAGCATTGGATCATTTCAGTGTGTATAATAGAGGCATTGAGGGTATGCGAATGCATAAAGTGAGTGGCAAATCAAGTGGCAAAGTGAGTGGCAAAGAGAGTTTAACCCATTTAGGCCTGACGTCGAAATAAAAAAAACGTTCGCTCTGAAAGAATATATATTCAAAGATTTGTGCCGCATTTTTACGATTTTTCAAAAATAGCAGACCTACAAGCTCGTAGCGCGCCACTCGGTGGCGCGCTATGAGCTTGTAGATCTGCTATTTTTCAATAGCTAAAGTATAGCATAATGCTTAGTTAAAACACCAAAAGGGGATCCCGCCCAAAATGGGTTAATGTCAGATTCTAATTCAAATTTGTATTTATTTGATATGGACATAACAATTACATTGTTCATTGCACAGTTGTACAATTTGCAGATGCAAATGTTTACAGTGTGTTAGCACATGTGCTAATTTTCACCACCATGTAACCAGATAGGATGCCACTCAGTAGGCGTTCCCGCATAACTTCCGGGTACAATGATGATGTCACACACATACCCTCTATTAAAAGACAAATTGAAGGCACTCTCCTTGGTCATTTTCAGTACTTTACATTATTTTAAAATGTTTTCAGTGTAAATTATTATTGAAAAGAGAAATTAAGCATTTTTCATGTGGTTCAGTGTTTGTCCAAATTCAAGAACGACAATGCAAATAAGTCGCTGACTTGAATGTGCTTTATCTTTTTCTTTTATCCTTTTCTGAGAAGTATGTACCGTACCATGTGTTTGTCCTTTAATCATAACATCGAATAAATAAAATGCAATACAATCCTGCAAGTCTGTTCCCATCCTCGGCTGACTGTGTTTGAAGTTAGTAAAAGCAATAGAACAATCTTAAAATTAAAATAAGAGAAGTTATTAAAATATAGATAATAATTAAAATAAGAGCAAAAATAATTAACCAAAAAGTAACCCTCCAAAACATTTAATTTACAGTTTAACCTTCACTCCTACCTGAACCTTGGCTGTTTCTCGTCAGTAACGTTTTTGTTTAGTTTTTTCGGTGAAGATAAACCCGGCAGCTAAATGTGTCTCATTCAGTCTTTGCCATGTTGTTTTATGCTGCTTATCACAGCAACGTCCACATGTGTGGTTGCTCACAGCAAGGCTGGAAGTCTAAAGTCAGCACTTGAGAGCAGCACGCAGGGAGAGATTGGACATTCTGTGTGGATACAAGCGATAGAATAGCGAGCCGAAAGCCAGACACTCCCCTGAAAACAAACATATAAATCTCAATAGATATTGCATTTCTGATTAAAAATAAAATGTATGTGAACAGGCAGTGAGAATATCTCTCACAACAACCCCCTGCTCAATTTAAGCTTAAACAATGTGGTTGTTTATGGCGTAAACAACCACATTGTTTAAGCTTGGATTCTATCAAAATGTTGACTGTTATAATGTGACGTTAGTTTGAGAAAATACTCATTTAACTGAAAGCAAATTTCAAATACAATCTCTCTTCCACATATCATTATTTCAAACAAATTGATTATTTCACTCTACATGGATCTGATTGCTCAGTAAGCCTTTGACATCACACAGCCATTCATGTAACAGTTAAGCTGTCATCAACATCCCCTATGAATGCTCTCTCTCAATACACATACACCTGGAGACACACAACTCAATGGGAACAATACACCTGCATGTTATCACACCTGTCCACTACTCCAGACCATATCTAACATAGTGCTTCTGAGAAAATATGAAAACCTATTTTGTATTTCTTTGTTAGTGAGCTGAGAGACAGTCTTTAGATATTGATATATTACTATAGAGTGAGTATAGACTATATGAACTGACTGCAAATGCTAAAGCGTAAAACTAAAACATAAAGTAGCCACGCAATCACCTGACAGTGGTTTCTATTTTACCTGACTTAGAGACAGTACAGCATGACTTGCGGACATTTGTTTAATTTTCAAAAGAATACTGGATTACTGACAGATAATGGACCTGACAGACAGGGATAAACTAGCAAACTGTTTGACCAGCTTGTGGGTTAAGTCTACTGATTGATTCACTGACTGATTCACTGACTTACTGACAGACTGACATACGATAAGAAGGCTACGTTTAAACCCTGCCACGCTTATCAGCAGCCACCGTGCTTTATGACCAGCTAACATGACCACCAGGGCATCTGGAGAGAGGCCCTATATGCGCTGGGTTCTCCAGGGATACCCTATAGTCTGCTGCAAGCCCCCTATCAGTCCCATCAGCATGGGAGAGGAGATAGACAGGGAGGGGCCAGGGGCATGGATGGATGGATGCTGTAATTTTAAAGGCAGATTGTGCCGATAACATGGATATGTGTTCATAGTTTTGTGAAACCACTATGCTTTGATTCATCCACTTTAAATGTAGAAAAGTACTGACGGATTTGGGAAATGAACATAGGCTACTGTAGACTATTGATCATTTAATCTTGATTCTCACAGAAATGTAGTTATTTTGCTGAACGATTAAGTATAAAATACTAATAGGCTGTACACACTTTTGAACTTCTACAAGTCGAATGGTTTACTTTGAACTTACAAACTACAACTATTTAGACAAAGAACGACAGAAAAAGGTCCGAATATGAGTTATAGCATACGGAATATACGCTTATGTAACATACATGTAACATGTAACTGTGGGGCCAAATCCGACTCCAAGACACATTGTGACTATCATTTGTCTGGTGGACTGAGATCTTTATTTCCACAGAATAATCTTCAACAAGTACAGAACGAGAAGTACATTGAAATTCACAGGAGAGTATAAGGGATAGAAAAACAAAACAAAATCACAGCGCTCTGCACTGTTTTCCATCTCCGTTAATTCATGTAAATTCGGAAGAATAGTGCTAGCGTTGTGACCCTGGTTCACCTTTTTGACCACGTCTGCCCCGATATACAGTCATCTCAATTTCGAAGGCGAGCCCCACCACCTGAGCCAATTAGGGATGCCGGGAGCCGCATCCCGCTATGTTTTGTATCAGGGCCAGGTGGGGGGCCCCCCATTTGCATATAACCTCGGCTTCTCTCTCTAATGCACTGGCCGCTCTGCATACAAATGGAGACATTTCTACCCTTTACCTCTTCAGATGGCTCACCTGCCAGGAATCCCAATGTCCCCAACTCTCTGGCTCTGGTTCATTTTGGCGGAGTTAGCACATTTAGACCTGAGGACACATCTGTGTCTACCTTATAGCTATTAACCACTTTAACTAGCTGTTGAAAAAATCGTGAAAATGTGTCGCAAATCTTTGAATATTCTTTCACAGCGAACATTTTTAACTCAAATCTTTGCTGCTGAAAATATTTTCAGATGGGGGTCCGCGGCCAAATAAATATCATTCTGGGGTCCTGGACATGAAATAGTTTGAGCACCACTGATATAGGAACATAGGGATTTTCATAACACAGTCTTAGAAGACATTTGTAGAATCTGGTCTCCGGTCTTAATGAGTTAGGAGCCTCGCTCACCGTCTACACTACAGTGCTGCTGTGTGGCTGCTGCGCCGGGGAGGTGTTACTGTTAAGTGTTATTGAGGAGGGACGGTGTGACACTAAATTGATTCGGTCAGTTAGTGGTGATTGGTCGGAGGCCGCACGTCTGAATATTTACCATTTCGCTTTACCAAAAGGGAAGTGCATCTTTTTTGTCTTTTTCTTTGTCTTTGCGCTAGGCGATTGTGCAACCACGCAACTGCAACACAGTACTGCCCAAGAAGAAAGTATATTCCCGCTCAACGGTTGTTTCCTAATTTTCTATGAAATCTTAAATAACAACGTGTGCAAAGGCATTTTTAGATGCAACATTTGGATGTCCACGTAATCCGAATAGGGAAATTGTGTGTTTCCACATGGTTATGAAATCCATGGGCGGTTGCTAATACTCAAATCTCTCTCTCGCGCGTGCACGCACGCACATATACTCTCACACACACACACACACACACACACACACACACACACACACACACACACACACACACACACACACACACACACACACACACACAGAGACAGATATAGAGATAGAGGCACACTCCTAGGCGGGCAGTGAGTGTGGTAGGTAGCTGTTAACATGGGGGTGATTTACGAGGGAGGTCTTACCACTGCACCCAGACGGTCACAGGGGTGAAGGGTCGGGTAGGAAGAAACTGGATCCACGTAGTAACTCATCACTGGACTGAGGGAGCAGGGCCTGCCAAACGGATCAGCGCACACACACACACACACACACACACGCACACGCACACGCACACACACACACGCACACACACACACACACGCCCATCTGTCATATACTGTTTACACTCGCATGTGTGTGTAAATGTGAAACAAAGGTATACGTTTGCAAAGAATCTGTGTGGGTGAGTTTAGGAGGTGGGGGGGATAGGAGAGAATGGGGGGGGGGGTGATCAAGGGTAGGAAAGATAGCAAGCGAGTGAATGAAGGATACACAGACAGACAGACAGACAGACAGACAGACAGACAGACAGACAGACAGACAGACAGACAGACAGACAGACAGACAGACAGACAGACAGACAGACAGACAGACTACAAATTTATTTTCTGCATTACATTTTTTGTATTCATTTTTTTTTTGCAGTGGTGAATTCATCAGTTAAGAATGAATGTGACTAAAACATCTTGTTGTGTCAAACGTGTAGTCTAATTTGTAGCCTAATAGAATAATAATAGCTATGCCTGTGTGTTCCGTTTGAAATGCTTTTTTCACGTGTGATTTTGTTTTAATTGTGCCTGCTCTCCCTCTCCTCCCCCTCCATTTTCTTCTTCTCGCTTTACCTGGAAAACAACCAAAATGACGGAGCTTTATACGCAAAAATGAATGTCGCACTTCTCTGCACCTGTAAACCAGTGATGCGTGTCTGATGTCTAAATGCTCTGTGTCAATGTAAGTCTCTAAAGCAGTGGTTCCCAAACTTTTTCATATCAAGGACCCCCAGTTTGACATGCATTAGTCTACGGACCCCCCCCCCCCCCCATTTAATGGCATTTCTATCTCTGGGACCCCCAATGTATATTGTAAAATCAATGTTAATTTAACTCTGAGAGTGTACAAATGGAATCAAATGGACCCGTTAGGGTCCATTTGGTTCCATTTGTACACTCTCAGAGTTACAGATCCATAAGGGTCCATTGGGTTCCAAACTATCATTTAGCTGGGGACCCCCTGGAACTCCCTCAAGGACCCCTGGGGGTCCCCGGACCCCACTTTGGGAACCACTGCTCTAAAGGGTGTAAACCCGTGGTTTTCAACCATGGTCCTTGATGGGGTTCCAGGTGGTCCCCATCTAAATGATGGAGAGTTGGTAACCAAATGGACCCTTATCTTTAACTCTTGATAGCGTAAAATGAAACCAAATGGACCTGTACGGGTCCATTTGGTTTCATTTTATGCTTTCAAGAGTTAGATCATTGTTAAACATCGGCATTACTTAATTTATCATGCAGTCAGTCAAGTCTCCACAATAAGAGAATGTAGAAGAATTGTTATTTTTATCGTTTGCCGGTTATCTCTCCTATGGCTATGATCAATACAGCATGGAATTGTGGACAAAATCTTATCCAACGACAACAAAATATTCTACGCTTTGGGTCTGAGAGGCTAAATCTCATGAAATGGTGGTCCGTGGTTCAAATGCCTAATAAATAATGGACGTTGATGTGAAAAGGGTTGAAAACCACTGGTGTAAAGATTGACCCTTGAAGGTCCGGCTCAATCAAGTCGGTGCATTCAGAAACTTGCCAGCTGGAGATTCTTCCAGTTACCTCTCTCTCTTCCTATTTCCCTTTAGCTCTCCTCTCCTCACCCCTCCCCTCCCCTCCCCTCCCCTCCCCTCCCCTCCCCTCCCATCCCCTCCTTCCCTTGTTCTCTCCTTCTCAGTGTGAGCTGCCTTCATCCTCCTCATACTATCTATAATCCCTCTTACTCTTCACTCCTCCTTTCCTCCTCCTTTTCCTCCTCCTCGATCCTCCTCCTCTTCCTCCTCCTCTCCTTCCTCTCCCACTCACGTTTCTTATCTCTAAAGCATTTGTTTACCAGCACCAGTCCAGCATCAACAGAGAGACAAGCAACGAATGTGCAGTAGCCTACAGGGGATTAAGTTGTGGGCAATGACATGTTGCATACTGATCCCGGACCCAAACATACTATATTCATATGCCAAGCAAGTTGTGGAAGCTTTAGCCTTTAAAACACAAAGACTGCAGATTCACAGACCATCTTATTTCAGCACCCATACTGTAGCCTGCATGCAAGTGCAATAACGTTCATTAGCGGAATGCAGTTTATTCGCCTTTCAATGCTTTTTTTGTTTTTGTTTATTGAACGAATCAATGAATGTAGCCTATAATAATTAATAATGGGCTACAGCGTAGGATAGCCCAACCCTGTATGTGAAATATAGCAGTTAGAAATTGGAAAACAAGTAGCCTAAATTTAAACGAAAAAATGATTAACGATTGCCCATTCAAAAAGTTTTGTTCAAAATAGAAAACATATGTAGCACGGGCTATGTAATGAATGAATCTATCCTAAAAATGAATAAAGCCCGACTCGGGCTTAAGAAAGAAACACGCATCTCATTCAAAAAAAGCGCTTCAGGCTTTATTGTTAAAGTCCCAACTTCAAATGCATCAATATAAACGTACATGTCTCGGAACGATAGCAGCCCAGACCCAGATAGTTTATAATTTGCGACAGAAGGATACAATATGAATATACATGTCCATGTTTTATTTTTATTTTTTATTTTAACACTAACATTCATCTTTCAAAAGTTACACGTAAAAAGGGCTGAACAACTTACCGACGCTGGTCAGTGAAGTTTCCTGTACGAGTGGCGGCGCTCGGTATAGTTTGTGACAGCTTGTCGGTGGTGCTGTGATGCTGTCCGTCTGTACCTGGCTCTCATCGAGTCCACACCAAAGGGGAAGGAATATTATGCACGGCGCTGCTATAGTCCCTCCCTCGCACGGTGATCCACTCAAAACCGCACAGGGATTTATCCTATGTGGAGTTTCATGATCTTCCTCTTCCTCCCGTAGGGTCGCATGCATGGCTGCATGCTCCGTGTGCGAACAGCCAGGTGTGAAGGTTTAACAATATAAATATGACTGCATGCATTGGAATTGCACATGCCTTTCTGTGTTAATATGCCGCTGGATATAGGATTATTGAAGCCTATGCTACGCATGCAGCTATCCTTTCCTGCGTCCAGCTTCTAGAAATGAGGATTACCTATTATCATAGCTATGCATGCATATAGTCTATAGCTCAGTTAGAAAAGATTATTGTTTATTTCCAGTCGTCTCTCTCTCTCTTCCTAGAACAAGAACAGTAGAAACAAACGTGCATGATGTAACGGGAAGGCTTTAATCATGGTGACAATTGAACTTCCTGTAACCTAATGTTGTCACTTGTCACTGAAGTGTGTGTGTGTGTGTGTGTGTGTGTGTGTGTGTGTGTGTGTGTGTGTGAAATGGTAAATTTATATTTTACTTTACATAGATGTGCATTACATTCACCCACACACCGATGGCAGCTGAAACCTGCATGCAAGGCATTAACCAGCAGCAGCAATTAGGGGTTCAGTGTCTTGCTCAAGGACACTAACTCTGGGGAAGCCCGGGTTCGAACTGGCAACCTTGCGGTTGCCATCCAGCCACTCTGCCCCTGAGCCACCGCCGCCCCTGCGTGCACTGCGTGCGTGCGTGCGTGTGTGCCTTATAGTAGCCTATATATTAAACCCTAAGGTGTCTGCCTATATATAGGCCTATAGGTGTGGCAAACCCAACACCTGGCACAGACCCTGAACAAACAAATTGTACAGTGTAAATATTTGCACGTACAATTTCACTCGTATCTATGGCATTTCTTCCTGAATATTTGTAATTTAGTATCTGGCTACATCAGTCGTGGCATACCCGCACCCCCTAGGCTGTGTGCGTGCGTGCGCGCGTGTGTGTTTGTGTGTGTGTGTGTGTGTGTGTGTGTGTGTGTGCGTGCGTGCGTGTGTCTGTGTGTGTGTGTCACTGATTACGGTCCTGACTGAAACGTTGACCACTCTTGTGCGAAATTAGAAGATGTTTTGCCCCATTGGCCACAAGATCTGCAGCTATACCTGCATGTCTGATGGGGATGGTGATATGCAGGTATGGATGCTGGAGATTTATCTGTCAATTTGTTTATTCATCGCTGTATTTGTTTATTTATTTACCAAAGCGAAAAGCTCTCCGCCGCATCCCTCTCACACCTTTTGCTTTCTGCTTATTCCCTTTCTCTTTTATTCTGTTACTTTACCTCCCTCGTTGTCTTCCTCTCTCTCATTCTATCTCTTCTCTCCCTCTCTCTCTCTCTCTCTCTCTCCCTCCCTCCCTCTCTCTCTCTCCCTCCCTCCCTCTCTCTCTCTCTCTCTCTCTCTCTCTCTCTCTCTCTCTCTCTCTCTCTCTCTCTCTCTCTCTCTCTCTCTCTCTCAGTATCATGCTTCACACTCAACACTCGCGACTCATCTGAAACACCTTGTGCCTCTGAGATAATTCCCTGACCTCGGTTCAACATTTGTTTGAATTAGAAATGGCATGGTCCATTCCCCTGACAGCCACCGCTCTTAAAAGTAAATCTTGTCTGAGCCACAGGGTGTCTGAAAGTGCATGCACACATGTGCACACCTCTGTGTGTGTGTGTGTGTGTGTGTGTGTGTGTGTGTGTGTGTGTGTGTGTGTGTGTGTGTGTGTGTGTGTGTGTATACGTGTGCATGTGTGCGTATATACGTGTGCATGTGTGCGTGCGTGCGTGCATGTGTGCGTGCGTGCGTGTGTACGCGTGCATGTGCATGTGCGTGTGTGCGTGTGCGTGTGCGTGTGTGTGTGTGTGTGTGTGTGTGTGTGTGTGTGTGGAGGACATGGCAGGGGGGCGGGGCGGGGGGTGTTGAAGTCCAAGGTGAGAGGCGTGAAGAAGCAACATGAGCATCACATTGGCAGGCAGACACGCAGATGGGGGCAGGTCGCCCCCCCCCATCCCCCTCTTCTCAGGGTCTTGCTCTGCAGCCTGCATGCTGAAGCCTCCTCCCTGATATTGAGGAGGGGCCCTTCAGTGCCCTGCATGGGCTGCCCAGGGGCCCCGCAGATGGGCAACACGTCAAGGGCAAAAGGTGGAGGATATGACTTATTGCCATGTGGAGAGAAATGCACGGGGTGCGGCAGCACCGCGATGAGACCAAATTGAATAAGGCAGCATTGAATATGAACCAGATCTGAAGCCGATGCCCCGCACAACCCTGTTTCAATTAGCCGGGCTCTGCCAGTTCAAAGGCAGGGGCCTCGATACACTTCTGCTCCGCATGAACTTACTCTCATCTCTTTGCCCCCTATATACGCCCTTCACCTCCCCGTTATGGTGCCACTTTTTTTTTTCCTTCCTTCTGTTCAGACTCGTCCTCTCTGTCTCATAGTCTCATGCTTTGCATTAAACAGATAGTGAACACCTTGCCCTCAGCACCAGTAGAGCCCATCCGTCACAGAACAGCAGGGGATATATATGGCCCTCCATCACCACCTTAGTCGACACACCCTCAGTGATAGTAAACATGCCTGCTTTTCATTGTCTTTCATTTTCGTAATGGAAAAGACATGTTTCCGATCGACAATGTGTTTAGCGTGTATTAACATCACTCATGACTAGAACAAAAACAAATCACACCTGTGTGAAGTGCGGGGCGCTCTTATCATCATACATCATCATCTCATTCCGGCCAATCACAATTTGCGTCCTCACCTTCGTCTTCACTGTTTGTGTTTACACAAACACTCAAAGCTGGCCATTCATTGTCAATGTTTACATATGGCCAGCGTCGATCGTCTATGATTTATCTATGACGTTGACTCCAAATATGGGCAAGGTTTCATCCCAATCCGATCCCCTTCGACTTCCATTATATTTTGAGGGGCACTAGCCCCTCCTATGTCCAGCTTTGAGGGTTTGTATAAACACAAACATTGAAGACAAAAGTGCTTAAACACAAAACACATTGAAGAGAAAAGTGAGAACGCAAATTGTGATTGGCCAGAATGAGACGATGTATGATGATAAGAGCGCCCCTCACTTCACACGGGTGTGATTTTTTTATGTTCAATATTTCAGGTAGTAATTTAGGGGTATTCCGACGTACTGCCAGGCAGCACTGTGTATGCCTTGATCCCGCCTCTAGCTGCCGCTGATTGGCCAGGCCGTTTTGTGGCCAGGCATCAAGTCTGCCTGAGAGTTCCCAGATGGGAGCAGGAGGGGGGAACCCAGTGTACTCTATGCTGCCCCATCTGGCGGAGTCAGGTTAATTCCGATGCGCTCAAGAGTCCATACCAATACTGTTCCTAACCCTAACCGCTCGCGGAAGCCACGTAGTCAGAATGGCGGTGCGTCGGAATACCACTCTGTTCCCTAATTGTTTTTATTAAAAGACCGCCATACTTTGATTTGGTTCTCTTAACCTTCCACAGAGATGTGCTTGGTACTGCTAGCTAAAGAATAGAGCTGGGTGTCCAGTGGACACAAGGGCTGAGGCTACTCCCACCTCTGAATTTCTTTGATCACTCTTTCTTAAATATTTGGAGCTAGATAAAGGAGTTTTCATCAGTGGACAGTTTTCAATGTCACCCCTCCTTGCTTAGATTCTTGTTCTCAAGGCATCAGGCCTTTTACAGTCTTAAAGGGATAGCTTAACCCCTGAATCAAAGTGGTCTGGAGTCATGCAGAGTTCATATTCGAAATTCATACCATCTGTTGGGGAGTGACGATGCTGCACTAAACCAAGCAAAGGTACTGCGGAATTGAGAAATGTTGTGCAATGGAGCCATTTAATAAATAAATAAAATGTATGATGGTAACGAAAATGATCGTAAAATGTAAAAGCAAGATGAGGAGTGCTTTTAGACATAGAAAACACGTTTCTCACTATATGGGTTCATAAAATGTCCTCCATTTCAAGATGAAAACATCTCGATTGCCTTTGATTTGTCTTTATCTTGGGACGTTGGTGACAGTCCTCTGTCAACCCCTTCTCCATCCCACCTCTGGTGCTTTGTGGGGTTAAGCCGGCCCAGACAGTGAAACCCTTTTGCTAATTTTCTCATTTGGAATCTTCCAAAGATAGCACTGACAGGTGATATTAATGGTCTTTTATTAGCATCGTCCTGATTGCTGCAGATTCGTTTTTCTTTTTTTCCCCCGTGGAAGACAGAAAGAAAGAGAGAGAGGGCGAGGGAGAGGGAGAGGGAGAGGGAGAGGGAGATGTAGAAAATATGGAAGTCCTCCACCCACCCCTTCTCACAGGAGATCGCTTCTCTCTTTGATAGCCTGCCCGAATCTGCCCCCACCCCCCTTCCCAAAGAAACTGCCCCGCAGATGTTGTTGCTGTATGCCGACTACAAAGAAGGAGGCCTTTATGAGCCTAATGTCTATTTTGGGCCTCAGTGTTTCCGAACTGTGGTGCTCAGTGAGAAGGAGAAGAGAGGTATGAGTCTAATCTTTTCTGCTGTTGAAAACCTGTTTTATTCCCTGTCCGCAGTATTTATAGATTAAAGCACTCATCTGATGAATAAAGCGAGGATGTAATATTTTATGACAATGTCAATATGGCATCGCCACAGTCGGCTTCGGGCCTCATGAAAACAGCCCTGCAACGCTATTGGTTGGAGGCATAAGCTTAATTTATGCTCCATCGCATGATTGTGTCTATATGGCCAAAAATAACTGCTAAAAAAAAAGAACATGTTCTTTTCGGGCCGGTATTAGACTAGCCTCGTTCAGCAGTGTTCAGGAGAGTTCAGTAGAGTTCACTAGCAGTGTTCACTAGCAGAGTTCACCCGTGTTCACTAGCAGAGTTCACCAGTGTTCACTAGCAGAGTTCACCAGTGTTCACTAGCAGAGTTCACCAGTGTTCACTAGCAGAGTTCACGAATGTTCACCAGTGTTCACTAGCGGAGTTCTCCACTGTTCACTAGCGGAGTTCACCAGTGTTCACTATAGAGTTCAGCAGCGTCCATCAGTGTTCACTAGCAGAGTTCAGGAGAGTTCACCAGTGTTCACTAGCAGAGTTCAGCAGCGTCCATCAGTGTTCACTATAGTAAGGCTATGAACTCTCACCACCTCATCCAGAGAACTTTGGTGACTTTGTTGTAATGTTGGCTGTGAGGCAGAGGTCTTGAGGGTGATATTAGCATTTAGCTCTCGATATTATCTTTAATTAAAACACCAATCCCTCAGCCAAGTTGTCCAAACAGGCCTAAATAGGGCTAGTAAATCAGACAAACATCCTCAGTATTTGATGGGTTGATAGTGTGTACTGTATCGCCTCCAGATGGTTTGTGTTTCTCAAGCATTTCATGAGGGATGGTACCGGACAGCAATCTTCTGTTCCACTATGCCTCTTGACAGAACAAGTTCCTCCAAATCACACGCTGAGAAGTTGGGAGTCTGCCTAGGTCTATCTCTCGCCTATTCTCCTTGGTCAAAGTGTGTGTGTGTGTGTGTGTGTGTGTGTGTGCGCGCGTGCGCGCGTGCGTGCGTGCGTGCGTGCGTGCGTGCGTGCGTGCGTGCGTTCAGTTCAAACTAAAGTGCATTGTTCAAACTGCAGCTATCACACCATCATTGAGTAAGAAGAGTGATGCTTTGTTCAACACTATACTGAATTATTGTCTGGACCGCTGCAAACTGAAGCTACTATAAACTAATGCCACTTCCCTTTACCTCTTACATAAAGTGCCCTAAAGTTTGTAAGAGAGCACACTTAGAGGCCCCTGACAGCTGTAGAAAGCAATGGGAATTTATAGATTTAATGACTTTTAAAACAGCTAAAGACACCAGCCCTATCTCACACCGTTTAAGTCCACACACACCAGTTAGTGAACTTTTCAAACAGAAAGATGAGAGACAGCACAGAGAGAGATGAGAGGAGGGGGGAAAGGAAGGAGTTGTGGGGGAGGAGGGGGGGTGATGCTGAGTCCAGCATGCCCTTCTTGATAAGCCATTGGCCAGGCACCAATGTAAACAAGCGCGGTACCCCTCCCCTCTCCCTTGCACGGTGTCTCTGGCTCCACCATTCCTCTTCATTAGCGTCCCAGAGCTACATGCTGCTTGTGTAATTAGCAGAGGGGGGTTGCTGAATGCCGATGTAACATGCTCTCATTAGAGAAGTGAGAGGGAGGCTGGCAGGGAGAGGAGATCTGGAGAGGCAGGCTCAGAAGGCACAGAGAGAGAGAAGGAAGGAGAGAGAGAGCGAGAGAGACAGAGAGAGAGACACACACACAGAGAGAGAGAGAGACACACACAGAGAGAGAGAGAGAGAGAGAGAGAGAGACAGAGAGAGACAGAGAGACAGAAACAGATGGAGACAGAGAGTAACTACAGCTAGGAATGACAAGGGGCTTGACTTCAGATTCGAGGACACACAGTGGGGACACAATAATAAAAATACATACTTTGTGGTACACCCATGATGCCCATAAAATACGAATGCGATGAAGTGAATTATTCCTAAATGAGCATTCATTCCTGATATAATATTTGTGAGCAAAGGGAAGGCCCCGCACTGCGATGTTCTGTTGTCTCAGTCATCAAAACTAATAGGCTGTGGCCGTGAGTGCGTGAGTCAGGTGACCAATCAGAAGGTCACTGGTTCCCCTCCCGGCCACAGTTGAAGTGTCGAACTGTCCCCTATAGTACAACATTTAAACCCCATCACATTTTCACTCATGAAACTGTGATTGAAGCTGAAACCGTGACTAATGAATCTGAACTAAAAGCACTATATTAGACATCACCAGCGCTCCCTGGCCGGCGATGCCCTTCACATCAGCCTTCTTCGCAGCACTGCAATGGCTCACACTCAGGGAGACTGAGGGATGATGACAGTCAGTGTGTTCCCTCTGTCTACCCTTCTCTCTCTCTCTCTCTCTCTCTCCACACAGTGTTAACCCACCCGCTACCTCCAGTTTTGTTCACACTGATAGCGGCATAAGTGCTACTGGTCGACCTGTCTGCTCCGTTCAGATCATCTGAGCTGTGATCTGAGGTTCGGTTTGTAGCGAGGGGCTTATCAGCGATGGGGCGATGAGAGGGAAGAGAGGGCTGCTTGTCAGAAGCAGATTTTCACCAGAGCCTGTCTTATGTCCCGCGTCTCTTCTCCCCTTGCTTGTGTCTTTGTCATATAAAAATTGGCTAATGGGAGGGCGGGCCGGCGGGCGGGCGGGCGCACCACAGACACGTCACTCTGACTCTGACATAACCATAAACAAACCCAAATACGCATATGCATGTCACTATGAGTCAGACATAAACAAACCTGATACGCCAATATACGCATTGGTCCAGAACCACCGATCCTGTATAGGGCGGCTGTGGCTCAGGAGGTAGAGCAGGTCGGCCAATGATCTGTGGGTCGACGGGTCGAATCCTGGCTCTCCTGTCAAAATGTCCATGAGCAAGACAATGACCCCCACATTGCCTCCAATGAGTCGGTCGGTGCTAGCTTGTTGCCACCATTGGTCTGTGAATGTGAGAAGTGAGGACGCTGGCGTTGACTGAATAACGTTTTGAGCGTCCGCCAGAATGATTTTTGTCCTTTGAGTGGCTCTAACTTGATAAACATGGCCAAGTGGTCTATTCACTCTATTGGCAACGTTTTACAGTGTTTCCCAGCCTATTTTTGTTAACCATGTGGAGGTTGCCAAGCCAATAAATCATTGCAAAAGTTCAAAATGACTCCATAAAAGTTGAATAAAATATTTTCAAGAGCAATCTGTCACAGTGAAACCCCTCAACTTTCTCAGGAAAAATAGTCTCTGATTATCAATAGCCTTTTTGCAGATGCAGTCAATTTTGGCATCAAAAGTAATTTTGTCGTCCAGTATGGTGCCCAGCAGCCCAAGTAGCTATATTGGCTTACTGTTTCCACATGTCACTAATAAAAGTCAGTGCTGTGACAGGAGAGTTTCAGAAAATGTCGCATCTCTTTTGTCTTAAAGACATTTGAATTGCCAGAATCATCACACCATTGGATGAAATCGTCCGAGGCTGTCGTCGCCCTGTATGCTTTGCTGACAATCACAGAATCCTCATAAAACTTGATTATGATTGATTCAAACCGACTCTGGCAGTCATTAAAGTAGACCAACAAAACACACCCCTGAGGTTATGCTGTAGAACACATCCGGGCCTCAGACAGTGTCATTAACATGGGTAACCTCGTGTCACCAGGCTTTCCGCCACAGAGGAAAGCCTGACCGTTTGATTGGGTTGGGGGGGGCAGACGTTAGTCCGACATACCAACATACAACATACGTGGCCGGTTAAGACTCACCCGTGGCTACGACATGCGTGATCGGTTAACCTAACCGGTTTGGGTTTGGGGTTAGGTTAGGGTTTGGGATAGGACGTCGGACCAAAGTAGTATCGGACTGTACATCGGCCCAAAGACATGCACCCGGTATTGATTCTAAAACAGCTCAGTTGGCATGGTGCTGGACAGAAGAACACGTGAAAACATAAAAAGCATCTAGACTAGTCTAGAGGAAGATCTAAACAGTCGAAGCATCACTTTTGGTGGAAATAAACAATAAATATATCCATGGGAGCATGATCCACATTGATCCAGTGTGCAGACTCTGCATCTTCATGATCTGTTCAGTATTGTCGCGCTACAAGTAACTACAAAAAGTTAAATAAAATAGAAATGCACTCTCTCTCTCGCCAACTTGCACCACTGGTATATCACCGCTTAGTTAGTAGTAAATCCTCTCTACTTTGAGTGCTACTAACTAATGTCTAATACAACTGCTGTTCTAAATCCTTTAGACCCGTTATTGACCTTATACCAACCTTGAAACGTACCCTAGTTACGTCACCAAGAATGGTGGTCCCTTATTGGCCGAGAGAGGACACCGACATACATGCATGCACGCATGCACGCACGCACGCATGCGCACACACACACACACACACACACACACACACACACACACACACACACACACACACACACACACACACACACATACCCGATCGCAGTACTTGCACGCTCAAAGATGGATATACCATTTGAGTCTTTAAAGGGGTGGCACCTTTGTACATATCAGAGTTTGTACCTCCCAAAGACTCTACAAGGGTCCGGAGGTCTACAGATCAGTCACTTCTTAAGATCCCACACACAAAGCTGAAATCCCGGGGAGATAGATCATTTTCCGTTGTAGCGCCCACGCTGTGGAGCGATCTTCCACCTCATGTTAAGAGCTTCCAAAACCTTGCCTGTGTTTAAATCACGTTTGAAAACTCCTTGGCGTTCGAACATGCTGACTAAGAGTTGCTATTACCAGCAAGCCAAATAACGTCATGATAATGTTATGATGACGTCCTCCAGTGACTCCGGTGACGTTCAGGACTAGGCCAGATCACAGCCCATATGGGGATGATCTTTACGTCATTTCCAGGACGTCTTCACCAGTTTAAATAATATATCTTATTCTGGGCCAGATCTGACTAGTTATGATATGACTTAAGTTGATCTGGCCTCGTTCAGTCTCTCTCTGATTCATCCAGGGACGTCCGTCTTAGTGGGTAAAATGTATGTTGGTTGAAATCAGGTGATATTCTGGGCCAGATGTGACTAGTCTTGCTTTGACTTGATCTGGCCCCAATCGAGACGTCACTAATTCGTCCAGGTCCTGACATGGTTATGTTGCCCTGTTGATTGATTAAGTATGTATTGTTGTTTTTGCTCTTGGTATTTTAGTATTTTGTAGTTTTTGAGTAGTTTTGAGTGTACAGCACTTTGGTTGAACACTGTCGCTTTAAACGTGCTTTATAAATAAAGTGGATTGGATTGTTCAAAACCTTCCATAGCTAATGAGGATTATGAGGTGAGTACCAAGCGGTGATAATCATTCAACACTTTTGGTGATGGAACAACCATGGATTCGGCGCCCGCTGGCCTAGTGGTCCAGGCGCATGCCACATATAGGCTCTGGCCTGACAGAGCGTCGCGTGTTCGAGTCCCGTTCATGACAACCTTTGCTGCGTGCCTCTCCCCTTCTCTCTTTCATATGTCTATCTTCACGTGGAAGTATCAATAAAGGCAAAAAGCCAAAAAACAAATCTTTAAAAAAGAAAAAAACAACAATGATGGATTCTTTGTACAACATGGGGAGTCACACAAGAGGCTATAGGTGATGATGGAACACATTTGCTGGGTTACAGTGGATGGTGTAGATGCAGATCATACAGTAGCATCTTGGCTATGCTGTTGTCTTCTTGCTCTCTGAGCCTGTCTCTTGGCACCACTGTTGTTGCTCTTGTCTCCATAAGGTCATGGGAATGTGTACTATAGTCCAGAAGACTGTAATTAATTAACAATGGGATCGTTGGATTTTAGGCGTTTCTGATCACACTCTCATCCACACACATACTATGTACACACGCACGCACATACGCACAACCTGTCTCATTCTGTCTGCCAAGGATAATGTTTCTGTTCAACCTTTTTTCTCTCTTTTTTTCCTTCTTTTCTCTCTCTTTCCCCCTTCCCAAGCATACCCCGCCTGCACCACCCACACATACGCCCCCACCCCCACCGCTGTGCCCCCCACTCGCTCCCTCGCCTCAACATGCAGATCCCAGGTTATTTTTAGAGCTCGGTTGATGTTTTAAGGATGTAAAGTCCATCCTGTGCCGTGATTCTCTGCGAGGAAACAGCCTGTGCTCCCTCTCTTCCTCCTCCCCCTCCTTCCTTCTCTGCTGCCCTCCTCCACCCTCACTCCCTCCCTCTTTTATTTTCATCCCTCCTATAGCATCTCATCTCCTTGCCCTTGCCCTCTCCCCCCTTCTCAAATGTACCCTCTCCACGTTATCTCTCGATGCGTTAGCCCCCCCCCACATGCACATACTCTGTCTTTCTCTTATTTCATCTCTCTCTCTCTCTCTCTCTCTCTCTCTCTCTCTCTCTCTCTCTCTCTCTCTCTCTCTCTCTCCATCTCTCTCTCGTTATCTGTGGTGGTGTCAGAGTGATGCTTTTTTCCCCAACCGTCTGCATGTAATCCTCTCACCCGCCCCACGCACACACACGCACGCACGCACGCATGCACGCACGCACGCACACACACACACACACACACACACACACACACACACACACACACACACACACACACACACACTTGTCTGGCTGTCTCTCTGTGAATGGAAACTGTGCACAGTACAGCAGTTGAAGGTATTTTTTGTGAAAAGTAATCAGCACAAGGAGCTTAAAGATGGTGTGCCATGGTTTTTGTACTTTTTCTGTTATGTGTCTATGGAGTTAATATTAGCCTACTCTAATAGACGGCCAGGTGTGGTTAGAATATTGACATATGTCTTCCCTGTGTATTTTTGGTTTCTCAAAAGGCCCAATCAAGGCCCAGGTCAAAAGGCCCAATCGAAATGACAGTGATATAGTGACATCACAATATCATCCCATCCCCTAACCCCTCCCCCTTTATCATACAACAACAGCTGTGGGTGCGGCTTCAGTTCAGGTGGATCACCACCCATCACCACCGCGAGTGACTAATTCCCGTGCCAGTTGCCGTGGGCTCCTCCCCGCCCCCGCGCCCACCCGCCTCCCTGTTCTCGACAGGATAACAGCGCGAGCTGCGAGCGGAGAGAGAAGAAAATGAATCGGCAGCATGACAGCCAGCTGAGCCAGGCAACGCTGAAGCGGCACAACACAACAAGCGCTAAATAATAAGAAGAAGAAGAATTGTTGGGGAGGTGTCTCTGTATCGTTTACGATAGTCAGTCATTCATATTTGATACAGTCTGTCGCGTGGTGAACTGGTGGGCGTGTCTACATAAAAACATAATTTTACACTTTAAAAAAAATGTAATCTTTCTCTTATTATAATCATAGTACCTGATGATCATGTTTTAGGTGTGTGTGTGGGGGGGGGGGGGGGGGGGGGAATCAGCCTACATGTGCACAGGGGTTTACGCTACATACAAATCCAGGCATCCCAGAAGTCAAAATCTGAATCCAGAGTCACTTTCTTGCAGTATGTGTGGGGGGAGTCGGGGGACATATGAATGGGTTCTGGATATGTGACTGTCCACATTGAAACAGTGCTTGTTTCAGTTTCAACATGTTGCAATAGTATTAGTCAGTTAAAATGGTTTTCCTCTTAAAATACTTTCAAGGTAATGTCAGTAATGTCAGTCATAAACTATGGTAAATCCATGCTGTTATATGGTATACAAAATGTAAAATATGTATGTATGTATGAAAATGTATTTGGATTTGTAAATTGGATTTTTACCATGACCAAATCCTATATTTCTTTTACACCAGCTTTAGTGTGTGTGTGTGTGTGTGTGTGTGTGTGTGTGTGTGTGTGTGTGTGTGTGTGTGTGTGTGTGTGTGCGCGCGCGTGTGTATGTGTGTGTGTGTGTGTGTGTGTGTGTGTGTGTGTGTGTGCGCGTGTGTGTGCGTGCGCGTGCACGCGCGTGGCTAACAAACATTAAAGACTTAACAACAGCCCATTTCATGTTGTTCATCATATTAGTTTCAAAGCCCAAGGGTGCCCTCTATCTTAAGATCCACGTACTGCAGATACAGTAGTACATGAACTACTGTTATTCACATCATGTTGTAACACTATCCAGAGACCCAAACGCCTGCTTGTACTGTGATAAACGCTCACTTCTCTATATGTGTGAAGCTGGGTTTTATTTGGAAATATATAGTATAACATTGTGTCAGTTTCATTGAAAATTAAAAAAGGTTTTCAAACACATATCGTACACTATAAATATGCCTGTCTGCCTTCTGTCAAATCAGTGCATGGCCACCTACTGGCTACTCTAGTTCAGTGGTTCTCAAACCTTTTCATGTCAAGGAAGGACCCCTGAACTGACATCTAGTAGCCCGCGGACCCCCATTTGAAGAGATATGCCATGCAGGGACACCCCATAAGAGAAGAGTTTTATGGCTCTAGCACTAGTGATTCTCAACCATTTTCATTTCAAGGACCCCCACATGCATTAGGCTATATACGGACCCCCATTTAATGGCATTTCTATCTCTGGGACCCTAATTTATACTGTAAAATCAATGTTAATGTAACTCTGAGAGTGTACAGATGGAAACATCTGTATACACTCTTAGAGTTACAGCCCCATAAAGGGTCCATTTGGTTCCTAACTATCATTTAAAGCTGCGGGGACCCCCAGGAACTCCCTCAAGGACCCCTGGGGGTCCCCGGACCCCACTTTGAGAACCCCTGCTCTAGTTAGAACCTGGCTGCATGCTCCTCGCAAACGCACGACTCGACACATGTTAACACTTTACTCCCCAAATACCCATGATGACAGTGTCGCCCTGTCTCTTTAAGACCCAGCGTGGAATGCTGTGGTTTTGCCCAGGCGTTTGGGGTAGTGCCCTTACCCTCACATAAATACAACCCTAAAAGTGACTGTGGCTCTTTCTACTGCTCAGTCTCTCTCTCTCTCTCTCTCTCTCTCTCTCTCTCTCTCTCTCTCTCTCTCTCTCTCTCAGTCTCTCCTTGTGAGGAGCTGGTTTCTTGTTGTTGCTCTTGTGGCCATTTTCATTCTAGCTACTTTACTCCAGATTGTGGTTTTTTTTTCACATATTTTTTTTGTAGGGGTCCGGTGGGTGGGGGGGTTACGACACACAATGCCCAGTCCTTTCGTCTGCGTGCCTTGGGTCGGCATCAGTTCATCTATACAGCACATGTTTCCTGTTTCACACGTTTGTTTGTGCCCCAAGGCGGGCAGAGGGTGAGGGGGGCGAGGAGGGTGAGGGGATGGGCTTTCTTCTGCCATTGTTGTCCTTTGCTTCATTAAAGCACTCAAGATCTGCAATCCAGCTGAACTTCAAACAGTGTGTGTGTGTGTGTGTGTGTGTGTGTGTGTGTGTGTGTATGTGTGTGTGTGTGTGTGTGTGTGTGTGTGTGTGTGTGTGTGTGTGTGTGTGTGTGTGTGTGTGTGTGTGTGTGTGTGTGTGTGTGTGTGTGTGTGTGTGTGTGTGTGTCAAAGTAGGAAACAAACACCTTATCGTTCCAGAGCACAGGGGGCCCCAGTGAATTGGAATTGGAAGTGACTATCCTCAAAATTATTCAAAAATGTTTTTGGAAAAATATAGCCAATCTACAACCTCAGAACTGCTTGTAGATGTGCTATTTAATTTCACCTATAATAACATGCCCATTGCCCAAATTGGGACACCAGGGTAAGGGTTTGAAGTTTTCAAGTTGTCTTCTGAGTCTCTGAAACCAGTATGTAATATCCATACTCATAGTAAAATATATATGGGGATAGTTAGATAGTTGTGTGATCACTGATTAGGAATAGAATAGATAAATCATTTATAGGCTTATACTGTCACCCTGCATCAGTTGAGCTTTTCACAATTCATCAATAGCAACTACGCTAATGAGAGGGTATACTGCCTCCGATTGTGGTGCCAATTTGTTCTGAAGGGGTACCACAAACCTCAAAGAGCCACCACTAGCTTGGACCAGAGAGCCCTCTAGTGGTTGGATCTCGCAACGACATGCCTGTGAATAGGATCAATAGGCAAGGTCCCTTTATTAGTTCCAGATTTGACCGTCTGAAGGCACAGATGAATGATTTTTGTAGTCTGGTGAGCAGCCCACATCGAGTTCAGCCTGTCAGACATGTCTGGGGGGGGGGGGGGGGGGGCAAGTGGGGGGATGGGAAGGAGGGAGAGAGAGAGAGAGAGAGATGGAGACTCTGGCCTCAAAGTAAAAAGCCTTGAGAATGCGGGACAGGGGTAAACCCAAAACCTGAGAGCTCAGCCCAGGGCTCAGCAGCCCCTTCCAGGGAACAACACTTTTCTTATTGAGCCGGCAGGCCAGACCCAAATGAGAGGTGACAGCAGATTCATTTCAGCCAGTGTTTTTCTTTAAGGGCTTTTTAAAATGCTGCTGAATGATGAGCGGTCAGTGGATTTACGGTGCAGGGGGATGATTTAGGCCTTCTAAATGGCAGTGCTTTCCTCCATGCTCTTGCTCTCTGTGCTTTTCTCTTTTTTGTTCCTTTTCTTTCCGCAGGAGTAGTCAATTTCGGGGGCTTTATTTCATCCTCATGCTGCTCACGCAGGGATGAATCCTCCATGGGCTGTTAAGATTGATTTAATGTGTAAGGTGAGCACCTTGGTTCCCATGGCATGGTCATGGTCATGGACTATCGTGGCAGGGTGTGTCCCCAAGCACGCATCGGGATAAGTGCTATGTCCCACCGTGTAGAGCTCTCGCACTGAGAGTTGGTTGGTGGTTGTGGAATCAATTTAGATGCCTGCCTAAAAAGAGCAGCGTTCAAGGTATTTTGTGGCATCGTGAAAAGTATTTTTAGGGACACGTGTGCAGATTGCACGGACAGGCACATGTACATCTGTGCTGTACATCACACGCGTGCGCGGGGCACGCACACACACACACACACACACACACACACACACACACACACACACACACACACACACACACACACACACACACACACACACACACGCGCGCGCGCGCACACACACACACACACACACACACACACACACACACACACACACACACACACACACAGTCACACACACACACACACGCACACATGCACGTACGCACAGTGCTTTTGATTAAGTGCATACCAGAAGATATTGTGTGTAATGGGAGCAAGCATTTTGTCTCGACACCACATGTCGCTCCGCAAACATAGACTCTCCCTTCTCCCAAGCTCCCTCCCGAGTTCCCTCTAGGGCCAGAATACCAGAGACTAAATGACTGAGGTCATGTAGTGGACATATCAGACTACTACTGAACCTGATGAGTGGCAACACATCGGGAGGCATCGGGAGGTCGTTAATTTATAGGGATGCTATTACCTTCATAAACAGTTGCCTCATAAAAAAAAGACTGCCTTGCTTTAATTTAATACTTCCCCCCTGCTAATTATTACGACACACGCGAGCGGGCTGCTGTCTACACCCTGTGTGGGCCACTTTTGTTGGAGGCCCAGTTGTGGAGTTTATAAGATATGCAGTGAATCATAATAGCTGGTGCATGTGTGTTGTATAGGCACAATGTTGTTGCAGTGTTTTGGTAAATTGAAATGGGTGGCCCAGCAGCAGTCAGCACCTTATGCTGTAACACTAGAGTTACACTTCTGTAACTCTACTGTATCTTCTCCCCCAACACATGCAAGCATGCATGCACGCACGTACAAACATGCGCACATGCACGCACAACACACGCATGAGCGCACACACACGTGCACAATCACACACGAACGCACAAACATGCGCACAAACACGCACATGCACACATACAAACCAAGAGAGCATGCTCCCTTTTCCATCATATTCCTCAAGTTCAGGATGTTATTGTACTGCCTTTATGCTCTTTATACATAAGTATCACTGCATAGTAGGGTTGGGGTTGAAATGTATTTTGTTGAATCTGAATCTAAATACAGATCCACTTCTGTGGATTTCCAAATCCCTTATGCAGTTTTTGAGGTAAATTGGTACTGATCATATACCGTATTGAGGAAAACTATTAGAGATCTGCAAATGTTGGTCAAACGGGTGACAATATTATACTGTCGGTGTCAGCATTCTACAACAATAGAAATTCAGTTTAAGAATTAAAACATGTGGAGCAGGCCTCAGTTTTGGGGTGAATATATTCTATAAAGGAGTTTCATGAATCTGAATAAGTCACGTATATACTCTGAACCAAAACTTGAACTCTGCTGACATTTCTGAGAGCAGCTCCTGTGTCTTATTCACTGTCTCCTTATCAATCTCCCTGTTGTCTTCCTCCGTGCAAACCAACAATCAAAACAAACACAAAGTATATGAATGCATGTGGATTTTTCCACTCTCCTGGATCTCTGACTTCATACTGTTCTGTGTCTGGCTTTGACTGGCCTGGAGCTATAGCGTGAAAAGATTTCATATTCTTTGCCCTGCCTTCCATGGTGCCATGGTCCCATTTTCTCTGTCCCCAAGGAGCAGAAGGGGGGGCGGGGCTGGAATGGAATCTATCTCCATCTCCAGATCATCTCTCTCTCGGTAGCCCCTTTGACTAAATAAATAACTCATTACAGTTCAGAGTGAGGGGCTTCATTTGCGCCAGGCGATGTAATCACAGATGTCTGTATGTTCAAATACAAGCATTTTTTAAGGGGTGAAATCCCGAGAGAGGGTGGGCAGCTCTGAAATGTTAACACACCAGCAGTGGGAAGAGGCTGGCGCTGGAGGGTTTATGGTATACTATTGATGGCAAGGCTTACCAAAAGAGCATGATTAAAGTGAATGAAGCTCAAAACATATGAATCCATACACGCTGTGTGTGTGTGTGTGTGTGTGTGTGTGTGTGTGTGTGTGTGTGTGTGTGTGTGTGTGTGTGTGTGTGTGTGTGTGTGTGTGTGTGTGTGTGTGTGTGTTCGTGCATGTGTACAATGCACATGCATGTATGCACTGATGGGTGCGTATTTCTGTTTCCCCGAATCCCCCGTAATATTTGTATTTCCTGACTTTTATTGCTCTTGGCCAGCAGAATTTGCCTAAAGGCATAATAAAGTCACCATTGGACCTTGAACCTCAGAAGTTTTCTATTTGCAGCAAATAACAAAAACACATGATGAATATTCATATACAGTTCAACAGTCTTAATACACAAGGACGCTAATACAGTAAGTCTTTAAGGAAGGAAAGGGTGGCAGTGGCTCAGGGGTACAGTAGCTCCCCCAGAGTTAGTGTCAAAGTGTCCTTGAGCAAGACTCTGAACCCCTAATTGCTCCTGATGTGCAGGTTGGTGCCTTGCATGGTTTCCTCCGCCATTGGTGTATGAATGTGTGTGTGTGTGTGTGTGTGTGTGTGTGTGTGTGTGTGTGTGTGTGTGTGTGTGTGTGTGTGTGTGTGTGTGTGTGTGTGTGTGTGTGTGTGTGTGTGTGTGTGTGTGTGTGTGTGTGTGTGTGTGTGTGTGAATGGGTGGATGTAATGCACAATCTATGTAAAGCCCTTTGGATAAAAGCGCTATATAAATGCACCATTTACCAAGGTGGATACTCCATAGGGAAGGTGTAGCATTCATGCCAGCAGTAATGTTGATACAACCACAAAATGGAATGGCCTAAAACAATACAAATATGTTGGATGGAGCAGTAAGTGTTGAAACAGGTAGATTTCTGAACGCTACCAAACAGTAGACGCAAAATGGGTGGAGTCTGGTGAATGCCATTTTTGGTGAAGTTGCCAACACTGTGCGTTCAGTGCAGTTTTAAACATGTTTCAAGAATGAATGAAATGTGAAATGAAAACACAGATGAAGGCTGGATAGCCAAAACGTCTGTCTTTCAGTTACCATGTAGAAAATAAAATGGGATTGTTTGTTTAACAATATAAAGGTTTATGATAATACAATGATTCTCTTGTATTCATTTGTGCTTTACACATTCTATCCTGTAGGGTTAGAGAGTGCCCCTCACTTCACACGGGTGTGATTGTTTTCCTTTTGTCCCACGATTTTTGTAACCCATTTTTTCACCCAGTGTCAATTAGCAATGTAATCCTGGGTGCTACACTCCCTCTGCCAACCTGGGGAGAGCAATGGACTGACCTCATGGCTCATGCTTCTTTCAGCGCATGAGGAGTCCAAGCCGCTTCTTTTCACCTGACAGGGGGGAGTTTCCCCGGTTGGATGTAGCAGGAAGGAACATGTTATTCCAACCAGTTCCTTTCCCCTCCATCAGGCACACCGGCTGGCCAGGGGGAGGCAGTTTAGAGAACAGGATTACTGCATGTTTTTGTGAGGTTACCTATACAGAAAGAAGGTATAGGATGTCAGCAGGTTACCTACATGACACAGGGAGAACATGCAAACTCCACACAGACACAGAAAGTCCCTTTTGCCAACCCCACCCATAGGTTATGCGCACTGAGAGAGAACACGCCCCCAGCGTCCCCAGAGGGAATCGAACCCAGGACCTTCTAGCTGTGAGGCGACAGGCATACCGTCTGCGTGCCACCGGGTCCTTCTCGAGAGGGTCATGGCTGGGGGTCCCCTGCAGTAAAATGAGTTAATATTGCATCAAAATCAGTTTAACCACTTAACCCCATACATCGGCTACTTGTAAACAGCCCCTATTTGAAAATACCCAATCTACAAGCTTACAACACATCCCAAATGTGATGCCTTATGAGCTTGTGGATCTGTTATTTTCAAAACAAATCTTTTTGTGTCCCTGGCACAAAATATTTGCACATGGTTGTCTGAGACTGCATAGCCAAATACATGTACAGACATTTGGGGGTCCAGCTCTGACGAGGTATGAGAGCCACACAGGGGCTACCAAACCTACCCATGGGGCTACCCATGGAGGCACTGGATGCATGCGTCATCGAGTCTGGAATGTTGGGTTATATATTCTCTCTCTCTCTCCCTCTTTTATTAAGGCTTAAATGGGCACCACATCACGACCAACACAGTATGCTATAACTTACCTGGGAACTATATATAATATAACACATTACTGAACTGCAAAAGAACAGTTGGTTGGTGTTCAAACGTGTTAGAAACCTTCGTGTACAGTATCCTGAGGAAGGCAACACAGCAGGCGCATGAATGCCATTTTTCAGAAAACGGATGTTAGGATTTCCGTCCATTGTTTCGCGTTGGGAACACCATCATGGATGTTGTTGTTCTTAATCATTGCATTAGGATGTGGCGTAACAAACAGAACGTCTAGCAAATTATGAAATCCCACAATTTGACTATAACGGTTTGCGCTGGATAATATCCTATAGGCCTACTAGGCCTAATAGTCGCAGGTTTTATAGGCCCATCATGACGTATAGGTATATTGCCCGAGCACAAAAAGACAAACCTGGAACCACATAAAAAAGAGTCAAATCTTCACATTGATCTTATACAAAACGTCACGGGCTGCTTCTCTATTTCATACGGTTGCTCTGCGTGAAATAGCAACCTTGATGATGAGGCAATAAAATGTCACGGATGAGCAACTTTCCTCGCCGTGAATTACCCCACATCCTTTGAGGGACTCCTGGGTGGAAGATGAGGGCACTGTGTGACGGAAATGAAGTTAGTGAACTGAGTGGGGTCAACAGAACAGGAAAAGACAAACCCACTGGAGACGCGTGTCTCTGTCACGGGGCCACGAAGCGCAGATCCCGTGTGTTTCTGTATGGAAGATTCCCAGGAGACCCGACCCGTCATTACTCTATATTATTAAGGACAATTGCCACGTATTGATAATTCGGTGTTGCCAAACCTAATTCACAAGTCGTCGGAAGTCGGGAATAGATATTCCAAATATTTGTCTCAAAGACACATGCATGCACATGCTCATTTGCCTTTTTAGTAGCGTAATTATGTTTGATCAAACTAATAATGGTTTGAAGGTTTACCTTTCTTCCAAGTCTTGTTGGCATTTCATTCTTGCATTGTTCGTTTTTTTATGTTATCAAATCCATAGATCACAGTATAGTCCCACATTAACATAATAATGGGATTATTAACGAAGCATCATTCTGGATTAGCAGGTGCATTTTGGCCATAGTGCTATACTGCTAATTAAGCCTTATCCTAAACCATTTAATTGAAAACATTGTTTTAAAAAAACATGTTATTGTCCAAAAAACAGAACATTTTTAGTTGATTTATGATGCCCTTTATAGCCTGTGTCGTTTTTCCTCTTATTTCACGGTTCAATGGACTCCTAATTCAGGCTCCCTCTCACACTCCGGGCAAGGGGAGGTTTGCTCTCGCACCTCATTGGTTGTGGCTGGTGGCTTTTCTCATTTTAGCTAACCTCGCCATTCATACACCCGGCGCTCCTTTACAGCCCTTTCCAAATAACTTACTGTCATCTTAGGTGACGACTTAGTTTAGACGCGGGGCTTAATTGTTTTAAATTGCGGAATAATTAAATCGAAAGAACGCGACTGACATAACAACAACGACAGGTGAGTGAGCAAAAATAACGTTTGGGTTTGGGCTCGCGTCCGTAGAGCCAAAATGTCGGTGTTGATGTGCATGCTTGAAAGATAATAAATCATCTCTTGTTTTTGTCCGTGGAAACGTTTCACCCCCTCATAAAAGGGCTGGTTCAGTGCCAGACGATATCGAAACGCTATAAACTGACATCATGCAGCCTTTACAATAACTAAATAATATAGGCTATTTATCGTCGTGTCATTACGTTGGTTTATTGGAAATGGGCTTTTTAAAAATATTTACCTCATTGTTTTAACGTCGCGTTTTTTGTATAAATGTCCATTTATTTCGTCTTCACTGCCCGCTCCCCCCAGTCGCTGCTACTTTATAGGGGCATGCAGGTCGAAATATATACGCAAAGAAAAGAAAAGAAAACACCCCGCATAGATTATAGTTGAAATCAGTCCACTCTCACATTTATGATGGATAACAGCGCGCTTCTCTCGTGCAAGGTAAGATGCTTAAAATGTAACACTAGAGGCTCCCAGCCCACGGGCTGTCTCGGAGGAAGGTCCATGCACTTATTCAACCAGTCCTCTCTCCTGCTCTCCTGAGCCGCTGGCCGCCCTAATTGGCTGCAGATGCGGAATTCTATGCTCTTTTACCGTTTAGAAATTGGATGCATTCGGGAAACTTTATGAGGCGAGGAGCCCATGCAACGTTTGCCTGCAAGCAGGAGCCGAAAAAGACGAAAACAGTGCGGTCTCCCCTGCACCCCACGCCACAATTATAAATCGTGCCCATGTTCATAATCCTCGCTGGATCATTTATCATGCATGATTGGGGGGCGAGGTGCATGCGGATTGCGGAGGCAGGGAACACTTCAGCGAAACATGAAATTGCACTATAAAAATGGAATTGTGGTCCAATTAAACAGCTGATCATATGTGCATGCAGTCGTTTTGTATTTTGGTTTGTAATTGTTTAGGCTATTGTTTGTGGATGTTATATAGCCTTATTGGACTATTAGGCTATACAATTATGTAGTCTATACTTTAGTTTACCCCATCACCAAGTCATAATATGCATAACTTTCGAAATTGATGCGGGGCGCCCGCGTTTCTTTATCAGGAAGCAGAAGACATATAAGTTCTGCATGGCCTGCTTAAAACCTTTAGAAAGAATAGCATATTGCACTTTATACAGGGGGAGTGCAGTGCAATAAAATACTGCTTATAGGTCCACTTGGGTCCATTTTTACTCTATGGGTTAAATTAACTGAGGGTTTCTCCTGTGTGTTCGTTTGCTATTATTAACCATATATAGCCTATGCAATTTTCTAGCTAGTAGGAATGTTTTGTTACTGCCTTCTTGATAATTGCGTACCGAAGGAAGGGCTAAAGACACCGTCCCCTTACTGCCCTTTCACCCTAGACTTTGTAAGCTGCACTTATTAAAGCGAAAAGTGCTTCAATATGTGGTAAGCTTTAAGGCAGGGGGAAACGGGATGGGGGTTGGGTTGGGATGGATGGAACTGAGCTCACTCTCCGCTGCTGCGCTGCCCTGCCTGTTTTGGGCAAGTCAAAGTCATTCAACAATATATAGTAATGGTGTAATGTTCATATACAAATATATTATTAACGTGTAACAGAGACAAAAGCAATATCCTTGCCAGAAAAATACCATAGGCTATATATATCTATTGTCTCTCGAATGATTCAAGCTTAACCTATTGGCTATAGTGTGGCTAGGCCTACTGTGTCCACCTTACAGTGACGCG
>NC_136792.1:42807488-42829988 GCF_951216825.1 Electrona antarctica | reverse complement strand
GAGTCTATTTATATGTTCCAACTCCTTTCTGTTTCCTATGTGTGCGCCATCATTTGGAGAATATACATTCCATCATCCATCCATTCAGCCGAGACGCACACATGCAGAGCAGACCGTCAGTAGACATCAAGTCAAGAAGACGGGCACCGCATGCTTGGATTTTTATTAATGGTGTTTCAGGGAAACTTCCCAGCAGCTTGCAAAGCTATAGGCTATAACAAAAAGACAAGGTTGCAACAATCCTCAGCCACACATAGCAAGGTAGTTCACATTTCTCTCCTCTCCTTGATTTAAAGTTCTCAGTCAGTGAGTGAGTGCGCTGTAGAAAACATAGGTCATGTCACATGTACATGTCTAGTGAAAGTGAAACTTGTTTAATTTCTATTTTTCACGGTATAAAACGCACTGCAATATATAGAGCAGTGAGTGGTTTACTGGAGGATGGAGGCATGGCCAGATGTGGTGTAGTATAGTCTGTGTAGGCGTGAGCCAAAAGCGCACTCTAAAACATCACGGAATCACATTACTGTCCAGGAATGCCCCGCAACGAATAAACCTCAGCGGTATAGCCCAAACCAAATTAAATTTACGGTGAAATAACGGCATTTTATCGAAAAGAAAAGCCAACCCGCCCATTCCACGATGCCTGTGGTGGTGGTATTACTTGGGAGAGAACGACACACAACAAAACAACACTCTCCAGCACGCCAGAAGAGCAATGGCTGTGCATAACGCAGTCAGCCATCCTGTAAATATTTCCGAGGAAAAACATCACGGCGGAGCGAGCACTCAATTGTTTTGCCTGCTTATCTCTTTGGGACAGTATCCTGCTTTTTTGGTGCCGCCGCGATGAAGGCAGGGCTTTGCCTTTCAGTGACACACAGCTTCCTTCTCAACGGCAGTGACTTCACTTCCCAAATTTAGAGGGGAAAAAAACCATCCGGTAAACTGTCTCTTTCTCTCTCCGCGACATATCGGGGGCTGGAATTAATTCAGGAGCGTGTCATGTTTGGAATATTGTTGGGGTCCGCTGAAAATTGCGCAAAATGGACGGAACTATTAAGGTAAGGGTGGAGAACGGGGTGTAGGAGTTTTATGAGAGATTGCTTTTCAGAGTTGCGCCTCCTTTTAGTCTGTGTGAGCTGCTGGAACCTCCAATCTGACGACAATGAGCGGCTTTTTCTCTCGGTCGGAGAGCGGTAACCAGATTTCCTTCTTCTTTTCCTCTTTCTTTCAAAGTTTCCCTTTCCCCTTTTACAACAAACTCCGCTATTGTGCTGAGGAAACCGCTGCGTTTGGATTCGGGGCTATATCTGTCACGTTTGGGATTTTAGGACCGAGCGCACAATTACGCACGTCTGGAATGTCACATAACGGAGCTCAGGCTATTTGGCTCAGACAATAGCCTATATACGCCACACGCAAACTGAAGTATAACTAAGCCAGGTCTACGTTTTACATTATAGGCACAACGATTCGTTTCTGTGTGCTTTCGTTTGATTTGGTCTGTGGCGATTGAGCAACACCACTCATTATTGTCGGATGTGTATGTACCGTTAGATCAGCTCGCTCACTCATGATGTGTCGAGCTGCGCAACAGTGGTGTGGCATGCCGCCCGGCTGGCTGGGTCCAGGGATGTCGTGAGTCTCTAAACTATATATATATATATATTAAAAATAAATATGTGATGTCTAGTTCTTTATAATAATCGAAACGAACCCGCTGTTCAGAAAATCAGTGTTGAATAGCAACTAATGCCATATACTCTTCTTAGCAAAACGGTCGTTTGGAAATTGTAGAGATATGGTAACTCCTGCTTCGTTTGCAACACTCAAACCACAAACCCTCACAATCATACCTTGGCTTGGCCCTTATGGTTAAACACAAACTCAAAATGGCATGTTACAGTCAGGAGAGCTGGTCTATATTAGCCCTGGCTACTGTCCCCCGACATTGAAATTCCAGATGCATCGTGGCTGCCTGCAGCCACCAGATGTTGAATGGCAAGGCAAGCCCCCATTATTTCATATAGTGCGATGTCCTCAGTCCCATGTCTGCCAGCCAACAAGTGTAGGCTTACAGAAGAATGCCACATCTGTATTTGGGGGTTATTGTTGCTGAAAAAAATGAAGGGAGCTTGTTTTCTTTTGGAAATTTAAAGTGGTGGGTCTGTGGCGGCTGGGTGTGGTGTAACTTTTAGAAGAGTGTAAACGTTGGCTAGACAAAAATGGCTAGGCTGAATAGTCACTTAAATTCCCTCATTCTTCTCTTAACCGCTTGCAGTCTAATTGTTTTTATATCAATTGGGAGGACGTGACTCTGATGTGTCTCATCGACTTAACGGTCCAGCCTCAACATTTGAGTCAAATCAACAAGTTGTGACAAGCCATGTAATCAATTTCTCTATACATTATAAATGACAAATGGCAAATTGTATTCAGACTTAGCTGGGCCAAAAAGGAAGGGCTCTCCAGCCATGAGAGTTTCCTGTTCTTCACAATCTTTTCCTGACAGGTTTCCTTTTCCTCCTCAAACAAAAGACAGGAATGCACCCCCTATGAATCGCTCCTGCGGGATGGGTGTGTGTGAACGCCAAACAGATGCACGTGCGTGCAGTCTGGACGCTGAGCTCTCTCTCACGCGCACACACGCACACACACACACACACACACACACACACACACACACACACACACACACACACACACACACACACACACACACACACACACACGTCCAGTCTGTGTTGTGACGCATTTGGAAAGACACACACAGACTTGGGCTGATATAGCAGCACAACAGAGGTGACCCCCCGGCAGGTGTCACCCTCACATAATGCTCACATTGAAGACTTAACTATAGGCCTATACTCTGGCAAGAATGATCTTATACTTCTCTCTTTTGCTTCTGAAATAAGTTGGGTCAGTGTGTGTCTTCATGTAGTGTATCGCCCCATTTAACAATAGTTATCAATAACTCTCTGTGCGTACATCATACACAGTAAAATCAGTATTTATCCATTTGTAAGTTAATTGGAGAGTTACAAATGGGCCATTACAGGGTCATTTTGGTTACATTTAGGTTACATTTGTACTTGGAGTTAAACCAACACTCAGAACTTCACTGTGTAGGAAAGGAGAAAGAAACAACTGCATGAGATCAACTGACTGGATCTCTATCCTTTATCACACCCTCCCCGTTGGCAGCCTGTGTGTGTGTGTTCACCACAGATACTGGAGGGAAAACATACCAAATTGGCACTCTGTCTGTTGATGCTAGACCGCTCTTCACAAGCTCGGCATGCACTCCTATTTTTAAAAGCTTCTCCGTATAATCTTGATAGGCACATGCCACGTGCCAATCAACAATTCTATTGCGCAAGCTGATATGTCACTGTAGATGTAACGTCGCAACAGTCAATAGCTGGCTTTTCCCTTATCAAGCCAGCACTGAGGCATTCTGTCTTCTCTATACCATGCTTTATCGTCCAGGCTAGCTGGTGTGGCCCACTCAGATTATAGAGTGAATACATGCTTGCTGCCAGTGTCCAGGCTATATGATGGCCTCAGTGATGAAATCACTGGAAAGTCCAAAATGTCTATATAGGAATGGTTAGAGAAGTTACTTTCTACTCTCGCATGCCACAGATCTCTAAATTGAATTTCATTATGGACATTATGGACTGACTACTATTTCGTCACAGGGAACCTGACATCAAACAATGTTGATGATTGGGAATGTTTTTGTTTACATTTAATTGATTCATAATGGTGACATTGAAACATAATAGGCACTGTATCCATTTTTGTGTTGTTATAGATTTGAAGTGAATTGAATCATAGCTATACAGGTCATTTGACTGGGGACTCCCTGGAACCTCCTCATGGACCCCTGGGGGTCCACAGACCCCACTTTGAAAGCACCACACCTTGTCCAACTAGTGAACCCAAGCGCAGCGATATCACATTGTTATATCACAGCCTTGTGAATATTGTTAAAGATGCAGTACAAATACAATCACCAAACTATTTGACAATCAAAATGTTGACTGTTCTGTCTGGCTTAAATCATTTTGGAACTTTGTCATTCCATATTTAAGACAATGTGCCATTGAACATACCAATGCATTTTATACCTATTATTTAAAGTTAAAAAATATACAAAACTTTTTACAGCTTTAAAATACACAACATTTGGTGTTACCATCAATCCTTGTATTTTCCGAGGCAAAACATATCAAGCAATTCATTTATTTCATAACAAATGCCAGTTGTGGGGTAAGTGTGTTTCAACAGGGGGCGGTATATTTTTGCCATAGAATGGGTCTTGAACAACTATTTTAGGTCAACATCACCACTTTTCAACCTATCTTCATATAACTGATCCTCACCAATGCACATTATAATATGGTACCATTTTTGTTTACTCACTCTGTGTCTCGGAGGAGTGCTATGGACAGTTCAGAAACCTGTCTACCAGTGACATCATTGATGGGGAATCCAAGCTAATAGAAACTGCAGGCTTTCTATTCTTGGAAAGTTATAGCATGGTATAATGGAAGCCATTGTTCTCGCGATAATACAAATCTAAATATTTTGTTTTGTATTTTGTTAAAAAGAAAAAAGAAAAATCCTGCCTGCGATGATTATAGGCAGATTTATGTGTGGAGTGTGGAAAAAATCACACTCGACTTTGTGCGTCCTCACTTTTCTGTTCTCACTCAGCAATCAAATCATCGCTATGAGGTACACATGCACACACAAAACTGGGAATAGGAGGGGCTAGCACCCCTCAAAAATAGTACAATTTTATCATGAGCAATAGCGAGGACCAATTATATGAACATAGGTTGAAAATCGTCTTCCTTTAACAATCAACCACACTTTCTCTTCTTTCTTAGATGAGCACTTCCATGTCTTCCTTTGTCATTTCACAGACTGTGCCTGTGCTAAATGGCACTGACTATGAATCTGCACCATTTAGGAAGCATTTAGTTAGATTGCCATCATTATCAGAAGCTGCAAATTGAATATTACATTTATGACTGACACATTCTGACCATCACATTTCATGAAGCGGAAGAGTTTGAGTCATACGTGTCATTGGTCACAGTGGGAAACCTCACATCCACTCTATCCCGGCATGGAACCAATCTACATATCAATTTAGTTTGGAGTCATACGTCAGAGATGACTGATGCCATAGGCCACACGAAGTCCAAGATCCACATCGGAGCTATGCCATTCCCATGTGGATCCCGAGATCAATATGATCTAACTTGATATGTGTATCACTTTCTCTAACTCTGCCTCACACTGATGTTGTTATACTCTTTCAGAATACCGTTAACATTCATACAAATGTGCTTGGAGGACCTTTGCATCAGTCTTGAGTGACTGTTGCTATTGTTTCAATAAATAAGATTGGTCATAGTTTCCAATATTTAAAAACTATGACAAACTCTGTCTTACAAAATATGCTGGCATGGAATTAAATCCCAGAATGAATGTCTCACAGAAGGTTTTATACTAAATACTAAAATGGAATTTTGAAATATTGACCCATTGCATATCAACTACCATTATGATTATTCCCTAAACAGATATATGGCATTATGGAATGAAACCTTTCAATCTTCAGGGATTAGACTCGTCTCGGTCTAAGCCGTTCCATCAGATCGTATTGAACACAGATGTGCGTCAAATATAACTCTAATCCCAGACACAAGGCTATAACTGTAATGATTCCACTTGATATTCAATCTTTAAGTCATCTTCTTATTTGACCGATGGATTATTACAAAAATTGACTCATGAAGTAATCAGCATCCATCAGGGCATATAAGGGCCAGGGTAACAAACAGTGCATTGCATGTCAGAGCTTTGTGACACTGGCATTGTCTTGAATGTCTCGTATCGAGATCAGCATGTTTGATCTGTGATCCCTCGAGTATGTAATCCATGCATTGCTTCGAAGACATGAGATGGAAGAGCACGTGCATTGGGGAGCTACAGAGTATCTAGCCAAGCCCAGAGTGGCTGCGTTTGTTTTCTTTAATAAACGTACATTGCTCCAGCTGAGCTGCCGCAGAGGGGTCAGTGTAGCTGTGACCTTGTGCTTCTGTTGAGTCTTCAGCTGCGTGGTGCTCTGAGGAGGGAAACCCAACGTCTAGACAAGACAGTGACTTGGAGCAGGGCATGACCCGTAGCAGTGCTTTGGTTCCACTGTTGATTTGGACAGCACATTTTAGTCATATAGTTTTCATTTAGTTTTAGTCCCATTTTAGTCACCTGGAATGTTTTAGTGTTAGTCTGCAACTACAAAAAATGTTGCCTTCGTAATGACTTATTTAATTTACACTTGCTGAAAAGAAAATAGCCGATCTACAAGCTTGTACAAGCTTTTAGATCTGCTATTTTCAGCATGCAACCAAGTGTAAGATGACTTATACTGGATCTCTTGTCCACTAGACACTTCCTAACATTTTAGTCTAGTTTGTATTTGTTGACGAAATTGTCAATATAGTTTTAGTCATCATAGGTTAGTTTTCATTTAGTTTCCATCAGTGAAAAAAGGTAGTCGACATTTGTTGTCATAGTATTAGTCGACGGAATCAACACTGATTGGTTCAGATGATGATTAGCCACTCAAACCCTAGCGTCCCTAATATCAGAGCTACACAAGCTCACAATGTGTTGCGTTGACATGCGTTGCCAGCTTGTAGATCAGCTATTTTCAGTGAAGATATTTAGTGTAGAGATAAAACAGGAGGGGCCTAAAGGTATAGAGCCCTCAGTCTGGGGTTGATCTGTTCAACATTTACAATGGAAAGGGCCTACATTTTAGGCCCTTTCCATTGGATTGTTACAAACTATACGTTGTACATGAGAAATTAAATGAAACACTTAAACCCCAGCATCCTTATTGTGGGGAAGGCTTTCACAGAAAATAGCAGATCGACAAGCTCATAACCCGTTGTGCTGTGTCATGCTGTGAGCTTGTCGATCGGCTATTTTCAGCAAAACCCTTCCCCACAATAACAGAAAATACACTATAGTATAGTCACTAGCCAACCATAATATGGGGTTTAAGTGGTCAAATGAATCAATGTTGAAGCAATTGTGCATGACTTTTTCTGACTGGGCTGTATTGGTTGAAAAAATCAGACCTGTCTGAAGTGAGTGGTGCAACAGCGCCCCCTGTTGGTACCCTAAGACAATGGCTGGGTTTCCCAAAGGACATCCGTGTAGGGAGTGGGCGTGTGGTTCTTCTCAACAACACCCCCTTTCACTGTGAACATAGATATTCCGTGCATAGATGTGCCACGCAATGGCAGGCCTGAGGCCTGACCAGTCAATAAAAGAATGCTGAATTAACTAGCTTGTATTGGTAACTTTGACTGCACAATAGCCTCCCATTTAACCTCCTTGTATAGGTCTAAATGTATTAACCCACAATCGAATGTTATTCCATTTAATTCATTTGCACAATGGGACAGTAGTGTTTTCATATAGGCCTACATTTACCTTGCCGACATCACTTCGCCTCTGAAATTTAATTTAATAATATTTGGACTGCTGGACAGCTGGCAGTAGGCTCTCTTCACTCTTTAAATTATATATATATATGGCAATTTAATTTCTTTATAGGCCTAAACATGTTCATTTCAAAGTTTTTATATTTAAATGAGATGAATAAAGTCACCACTCACATCACACATTTCTCTGCGAATGGTTTTACTACTGCCACATGTCGACAGGTGTGTGTAGGCTAAAGAGGCTTTAGGGAAACAGGTTTGCTTCTAAATGTATTCATGCAGGAGGCCTTACGTGCGCAATGAGGACAGGTATGGCTGTGCTCTAGTCTAGGTTGTCTATTTTTATGCTGTTGTGTTTGACAGTGTCCCAAAAGTCCCATAGTGTCTGATTGGCTGCCATGCTGCCAATTAGGCCACACACAGACCTCTGTGTGCGGCCTAGCCATTGCTGGTTGCTGGAGTGGTTGCACCTCTCAAAAAGCAGATAGAAGATTTAACTACGCATTGCTATGTGATGCGCTGAGAGCCTTTCGATCTGCTTATTGATTTCGTTTGAAAATATCTGCATTTTAATGTAGAAAATAATTGAAAATTTAAATAAAATGTTCTTTGTAACTTTAAAAGCAAGTAGGCTATTCAGTACTACTCCAGTATTAACTCAATTACAACTTGCACTTGTAGTTGAATAATATTTGACCATGGAGGAGTAACAAGATTAACTGGGATGGGTACTTTGTCAATGCGGCTATTCATTTTTGCTAATTTTGACAGGGGGGCACGGTCCTACTGCAGGACCCTGCAGGAAATTACATCTTAAGATCATGGGATCTATTGAATGTGAAGGGGGAGGTGACAAATTGACATATAGAGTCTACTACGACACACAGTATGGCATCCAGGATCCCGTGATCTTTTGTGGCCAGATGTAATTTCCTGGGGTCTAGTAGGGCCATAGTAAATATGAATACAAAAAAATCGCTGTAAAATGTTACAAATGTCAAAAATACATATTTAGCGACTTGTTCAAATGCTGTCAAGAATAGCTAAAATTGCTACAACAAATGAAAGCAGCACATGAAAAATAATTAACACTAATCTTTCACTTTCTCTAATAACAAGTAAGACGCGCGAACGCGGGAAGCGAACGCAGCTCGTGAATTGCAAAAACAACAATTAGAATAAATTACGTAATTTTTTAAGGTTTTTTTAAGTTCTTTTTTTTGTGTTTAAGATTTTTCGTAAGTTAAGTTTTTTTTAAGTTAAGTTTTTTTTAAGTTTTTTTTTTTTTAAGTTAAGTTTTTTTAAGTTTTTCCTTAAAGCTTTTCCTTTTTAAGTTTTTATTTTTTTTAAGTTAAGTTTTTTTTTAAGTGAAGTTTTTTTTAAAGTTTTTCCTTAAAGCTTTTCCTTTTTAAGTTTTTTTTTTTTTTTTTAAGTTAAGTTTTTTTTTAAGTTAAGTTTTTTGTGTGTGTGCGTTTTTCCTTTTTAAGTTTTTTTTTAAGTTACGTTTTTTTTTAAGTTATTTTTTTTGTGTGCGTTTTTCCTTTTTAAGTTTTTTTTTTAAGTTAAGTTTTTTTTTAAGTTAAGTTTTTTTTTAAGTTAAGTTTTTTGTGTGTGTGTGTGTGTGTGCGTGCGTGCGTGCGTGTGTGTGTGCGTGCGTGCATGTGTGTGTGTGTTTTTGTGTGTGATACAGCTGCGCCCTCTGGTGGTGGGCGGGTGGTGTTACAGCGTGACACACACACACACAGACACACAGACACACACACACACACACAGACGTGATCTGCTGGGTCTCATAGTAAATGCTCACTGCGTTCGCAATAACCTAACATGAACCTTGGTTGAAAAGACCCATAGTTGTCCATTATTATAGCATGGTGTTGAAATGTATCATTATGATCTCTATCAATTCAGACTATATTATTCTAAAAGGATGCCATGCATATTGTTATTTTACAGACATTTAGTTTTCTGTATAACAAAATGTATTCCACTAGTCTATGGGTAAAATATTAATAGAACAAATGCTGATACTGTACAATAATATCACAAACCAATATCAGTGCCATGTTTGCATGTAGCAGATCTTTACGGCAGTGGTACTCAAAGTGGGGTCCGGGGACCCCCAGGGGTCCTTGAGGGAGTTCCAGGGGGTCCCCAGCTAAATGATAGTTTGGAACAAAAACCAAATGGACCCTTATGGGTCTGTAACTCTGAGAGTGTACAAATGGAACGAATCCATTTGGTTCCATTTGTACACTCTCAGAGTTTGGGGTCTCGGAGATAGAAATGCCATTAAATGGGGGTCCGTATAGACTAGTGCATGTCAGACTGGGGGGCCTTGAAATTAAACGAGGAAATGATAGAGCCGTAAAAATCTCCTCGGGGGTCCCTATATGGCATTATCTCTTCAAATGGGGGTCCGCGGGCTAATTAGTGTCAATTTTGGGGTCCTTGACGTATTGTGGGTATATTTGAAGTCATGCTAACATCATAACATCAACAGGATGTCAACGTTGCTACATAGGCCTGAACACTGTATACACAAACTACTTAGGATGCCAGATTGCGATATGACAACGTAACTGCACATAATTGCTGTTGCTGTTTTGAGATCACAGGCTTTTGATTTGTGCCGACAGAGAGAAGAGATTGAAGTTTCTGAGTTAATTTTCTGAATTTTCTTATAGTTTTCTGAGTTTAGAAAAATGAACAGCGATGACGATACTGACACCAACGCTTTCACTTGGGGAAGTTATCAGCAACATCATCACTGATGTTATAGCGTTGTTGGGTGGAAACCCAACCCAAACCCAATGTCCAAAATAGTTATTATTTTTAGATTATTATTTAAAAAAAACGTCAAAAAAGCTTATAGGCTATTTTCACTACTTCTGTGCGACACTCTTGTGTGACGAAGTCATGGGAGTGGCAGTGGCTCAGGGGTAGAGTGGCCGGATGGGAACCGCAAGGTTGCCAGTTTGAACCCGCGGGCTCCCCCAGAGTTAGTGTCGAAGTGTCCTTGAGCAAGACTCTGAACCCCTAATTGCTCCCGATGTGCAGGTTGGTGCCTTGCATGGTTTCCTCCTCCATCTGTGTGTGGATGGGGTGAATGTAATGCATCTATGTAAAGCACCTTGGATGAAGGCACTATATAAATGCACCATTTACCATTTATGGGCATTCATTTATGAAAAAAAGATGGAGATACAAGATTTCTGACAGACAGCAACAACATATATAGCCTACTTTTGCTGTTTGTCTTGTCTTCTCCATTTTTGTACTAAGAAAAGAATACTAAATATTCCCTCTTTGACCTACAGGAGGCGCTATCAGTAGTGAGTGAAGACCAGTCCTTATTTGAGCCTCCATACGCTGCTGCTGCTCCTCTCCCCAAGACTGATATGACTGCATCTGGCACCCAGGACTACGGACAGACACACAAGATCAACCCCCTACCCCCGCAGCAGCAAGAGTGGATCAACCAACCAGTCCGGGTCAACGTCAAGAGAGAGTATGAGCACATGAACGGATCCAGGTGTGTGTATGGTGTTGTGTTCCACGTCGTCCATGTGGCTTTACCTTCTGCTGCTTAATCTGAAATATGGATGTTTCTATAGCCTATACAGTACACATGTATGCAGCAGGAGTTGTCATTTGACATTTAGCACAGTGGTTCCCAAACATGTTCATGTCAATTAAGGACCCTGAAATTGACACATATTAGCCTGTGGACACCCATTATTTGGCCAGGGACTCACAGAAGAGAAGATTTCTGTGAATAAAAATCTAAATGAATCAAAACCTTCCTAACATTTTCCATATTTTTTTTAAATGTTCAAATTCGTTGAATAGCAAACGTGTAAACGTATAAAGTGGATGAAATGAGTGTGGTGCTATATTAACTACCTTTGCTGAGGATCCCCTGGAACACGCCCAAGGACCCCTGGGCTAAATGAATGAATTCTAAATGAATGCTAATTGTCTCTAAACCCAAATGGCATCCTAAACACATGTACTTTGTGTTTTTTTAATATATAAATGTATTAATATATTTTAATTATTTTTTATATTTTATTATTTTTAAAACAATAATAACAATGGGACATTAAACTGTCATGAAGGGCACACCTACTGAAAACATGTAAAGCTACTACTAGTCTTGCGTGGCCAGACTGTTGCATTTTGCAATTTTCAAATGCTTCCGTCATACAGTCTGGAGAACGGAAGCTCTGATCACGAGCAAGCGATAAACAAGGACTATTAAAAGAGGACAGGAAGCGAAGACCGTACGGTGGACTCCATGTTGCTCCCTGGAAGGAAAGAAACATGCGCAATTGAGACCAAGGAAGCTGAACGCGGAAGTGTTGGCTGGTATGGTCTTCGCTTCCTGTCCGCTTTTAATAGTCCTTGGTGATAAAGTGGAAGTGAAGCCTCCTCCTCACTTCCGTTTCGTCTTTACAATGGCGCAAATGTAGCCTATTATGAATAGAAATCAACCATTAGCATATATAGCATGCTGCTGAGCAGAAATGGATATTAAAAAATACAATGTAAATAAAGATATTTTAAAATACATTTTCGTGAATGGAAATGGCAGCTTCCTTACTCGGATTTCGGGAGGTGTAGTTCTAGAGACTCTATATAGCATTCGGAGATTGTGGAATAGTTTTCTGGCTACGCAAGACTAAGCTACTACTGTTGTTTGTACTTACAGGTATTTTGTCAGGCTATGAGGTTTTACAACTAACCTAAAGTGTGTGTGTGTGTGTGTGTGTGCGTGTGTGTGTGTGTGTGTGTGTGCGTGCGTGCGTGCGTGCGTGCGTGCATGCGTGCGTGCGTGCGTGCGTGTGTATGTTTATAAAGCAGGGAGTCTCCTGTGGATTGTAGTGTGGGTAAATGCAATAAGCTGGTGGGGGGCACCAGCGATACATCTCAGATGAGCTATGGAAACTACATGGACGAGAAAAACGCCCCTCCTCCCAACATGACCACCAACGAGAGGAGAGTCATAGTTCCTGCAGGTGAGCTTCTGCACTGCACAGCAGCTGCCATTTGAAATGTTATTCTAAAACGGTGATTTGTAACCTTTTGTTTCCATATCAAGGTCCATTATTTATTCAGCTATTGAGCCACGCACGACCGTTTGATGATATTTAGCCTCTCACTCGATCAGACCCAAGACTTCGAATATTTTGTTGTCGTTGGATAAGATTTTGTCCACAATTCCATGCTGTATTGATGTTGGTACCAGGCGAGATAACAGGCAAACATTGATCAAAATATCAATTGTTCTACATTCTCCAAATGTGTAGAATTAAGTAATGCACATGTTTAAGAATAATGTAACTCTTGAGAGCATAAAATGAAACCAAATGTTACACTCTCAGGAGTTAAAGATCTAATAAGGGTTCATTTGGTTACCAACATAATTTAGCTGGGGACCACCTGCAGGAACCCCCTCTTCTAAAATGCTTTAACCATTTAAAGGAGTAGTTCACCCAAAAACTGAGATAAGTTCAAGGCTTCATGGGGTGTGTAAGTAATAGAAAATAAGTCATTTTTGACACAGAATAGGGATGCTGCGGGGTTCAAGTGGTTAATCACCGAATCCCTATTTTATACTTCGCCATTATGACGGCCCAGCGCAAAAAATAGCAGATCTACAAGTTCGCAACACGTCACGTTGTGTTCTCGTAGTTTTTGACGCCAGGTTGAAACAGGTTAAATCCATCTTAGGTAAATGCTGTGGTTCCTTTCAAAATCATAAAACATCCGGTTTGTATAAGTGTTTATATTTTATTAACAGCGTCGTCGGTGGCCTTAAATAGCTTATATTATCCAATCCTATCTTTGCAATATTAAAATTACCGGTAAGAGTAGGTAGCACTTTCTGTAGCGTAGATCTCATTCTATATAACAATACTGTGCATTTAAAAAAAAATCACACTTGTGTGAAGTGAGGGGCGCTCATTTCGTCATACATCATCATACATCATCACATTCCGTGCTCAGGCAGCTCAGCCAATCGAATCATCACAAATGTGGTACACTTTCCGTGCTCAGCCAATCAAATCATCAATATGTGGTACACACAAGCACACAAAACTGGAGGACTGGCCAATAAAATCATCACAAATGTGGTACACACAAACACAAAAAGCTGTGCATAGGAGGGCCCCTCAAAAAACACTGCATACTGTAAATATCCCTTACATATTTGTACAGGTGCAAAAAGTGTTCCCGCCCAGCACTTTTCTTCAAGACCTTTTCATTGCTGCTGTATATATTCAGACTTTAGGCATTGCTCTCTATTGGTATAAACTTGGAGATGTTGTAAATGTTTTATGACTCCCATTTCTATTTAGCTGGGGCAACGGGTGAGAGCTGTTTGTTTCAGTGTTTTAGGTCACTCCAGGGAGCAAATCAAAATGCACCCGCGTGCAAAGACCTGTGTTCCTCTACAACAGGGGTTCTCAACGTTTTTGGCCGGGGACCCCCGGAAATGCTTTGGCAATGTCTCGGGACCCCCGCCCCGCCCCCTCCGGACCCCCAATATAAATTGACTGCTACAATAACCTTAAACCATTTTGGGCGGGAACCCCTTTTGGTGTTTTAAGCATTATGTTATAATTTAGCTATTGAAAAATAGCAGATCTACAAGCTCATAGCGCGCCACCGAGTGGCGCGCTATGAACTTGTAGGTCTGCTATTTTTGAAAAATCGTGAAAATAAAATTTAAAAAAAAAATATTTTGGGGACCCGCTAAAATAATTTGGCGACCCCCCGAGGGGTCGCGACCCACGGGTTGAGAACCCCTGAGCTACAAGCTCTGCACGTTTCTCTCACCTTCATCATATAATAACAGTGGTGGAAAAAGTATCAATACTGCAAGATAGAAGTCTGGACAAGTAAAAGTCTGGAATTCAAAATGTACTTGAGTAACGGCGGGGCTCCACTGGACGCGTCAGCGTTGCGTCTCCGTCACCGCCAGGGAATGTTCCCTTTTTAATCAATGAAGGGTGGCTCCACTGCCTATACGATGCGTTGCGTTGCGTGACTGCTTTAAAATTGCCCCGGTTCGTTTTTTGACGCGCCCGGTGGAGCCCCGCCGTAAAAGTACAAAAGTATTGGCATCAAAATATACTCAAAATATATGTAAAGTAAAAGTAGTCATCATGCCGTTTAACGTTTTCAAATGTATAATAATCTTTTGAAAATAGCAGTCTACAAGTTCACAAAGTGTCGCATCGAGACACAATATGTGAGCTTGTACATCGGCTATTGTATAAAGGGCTGAAGTGGTTAATGTATGTTTTTTGTAATAATAATCAAAATCTACAAAATAACTAGTAACTAAAGTTTTCAAATACATCCCTCTGAGATGTAGTGGAGTAGAAGTAAAAGTACTGGATATTGGTACAAATTGTACTTAATTGTACTTGTACAAGTAGGTTGTTTGTTTGTTTATTTATTTTTCACCAGCGACCCAGATTATTTTTTCAATATAACAAAACTGAATGTGCTCTCCCTAGAAAGAGGACCACGTCATTAATAAATAAGTGTCCACCGGTAAAAAAAAACAAACAGAAAAAGAAAAAAAGAATTACATTTTAAGGACTGCTCAAGTGTTTCTCCTAAACTGCTTTGCAAAAGGCCACCCATTAGTCCTAAAAACTCACCACATACAGTCCATGCCACTCCTTAACCGCCAGTGGTGAGCTTCATGTTTGCTTTCCAGACACGATTTGAACAGCCTCGGGTCAGAACAGAATTGTCAGATAGTTTTTATGGCTTGTTTTCGCCCTTCTTAGGTGCCAGATGGATAGGGTTTGGCTTTGGCCACATAGAACAATATGGTGCGTGTGCCAGGAAGCTTATAGACAATCGTAGAAACTCTTTATTTGTTATTTTAATGAACTTGGTAGTGGATTTCAGTGTGATTGAAAACGTACGCGAACTCTACCTGAATTGCCCCGTTGCAGTAAACACCAGCCGTCTGTTTTTAACCACACCGTTTAAAGCAGAGAACAACTTCCAACTGCTATTTCGGCCGGTTCTGCCGCTGATATGAAGTGCTGTTTCCAATTTCTACACCTCTGTCCTTGTGCAAGCCGGCCCGCTGCCGCCATACTGCTCATTCAAAACCTTCTCAGCTTTCGATCCCCCGTCTGCCTCTCTCCACACATGGATCTTTGCAGTTAATAAACCATCGCTGTTGGACAAAAACCCTGCGAAAAGTTGAAAACCCGTCATGAATGAATGCAGTATTTTGTACATCATCGTATGTCAGTGTCACGCAAAAGTTACTAAAATAGTAACCTATATAATGACATGCATGAAATAGGGATGCCGGGTTGAAAGTGGTTAAGTATGAGTATATATAATATATATAACAACAACAACTTGCAGCTAAATAATAACTATATTTTTTCCCAGTTAGAGTAACAGTTTTGGACTTACAAGTTTTCTACCCGACAGAAAAACGAATCTGGCCGAGTGTGCCCTTAAAGCTTCACATTGAATTGTCGAAATGCCCTGTGTCCAACAATAGAGGACTGTGGTTGTGCTGGGAGGCAAGAATCCTTGAGAATTGCACTGGGTTCCTTCATCGCTGTTTTCCTCATCATTTTGTCCAAAAAGCGCAGATACACTTCATACGTCGGACAGTCATACATAGCGGTATGAATGAGAAGCACAGCAGAGAAGATAACAAATCATCCGAACACAGAGATTCAAGTTCTCAGTCGCCACGACTGATTTCAGTCATTTGGGTTCCATAGAAGTCAGACATGTCTCCTATAGTGTGTCCTGCACCGAAAATAGGCAAGCTTACTACAAGCTTACAACAAGCTTGTAGATAGCCAATTTTGGTTAGGACTTGGCCGTTAGCCTATTTTTGGTCAGGACTTGGCCTAGCAACATTTTTCAGTCGTGAGATTTTTTTTTCTTCTTTAATCCATGCGAACATATGTTTGTCCTCCTTTCTCCCTTCCAGACCCGTCCTTGTGGTCACAGGACCACGTGCGCCAGTGGCTGGAGTGGGCCATCAAGGAATACGGTCTGCTGGAGATCGAAACGGGAATGTTCCAGAACGTAGACGGCAAAGAGCTGTGCAAGATGAGCAAGGAGGACTTCCTCAGGCTCACCACCCTGTACAACTCTGAAGTCCTTCTCTCTCATCTCAATTACCTCAGGGAAAGTAAGTGTGCCCAGAAATGGAGCCTATCATGAACGGTTAAATTGACACTTTTGGAATTGACTGTGATCTCAGATGCCAAATACAATACTGAGCAGCAATACATTTTGGTGTCATCGTTGCCACATTATCATTGCACGCTTTCTAACATACTGTAAGTCCATAGTGGTAACGGGACCAGATGTTTCTTATAGATAGTTACTTTATTTGTCCTTGCGGAAATTCATTTTGTGCCAAGCAGTCATCAAGATACAACACATATGCACAATACAGACACACCACACAATACATTGACAATACTAAGTTCACAGCTCCTCTCTTGCAGAGAGGGGGAAAGAAAGAAAAAGCTACCAGTCATAGTTCCAAGAGGCATCACATTACATTACATTTTATGCACATGCAGAACTGAGATGGGGCCTGCTTGTTCAGAAGTCCTGTTATACTTATGAGGACAATTAAACGATCTTCAAGGTGCAGGTCAATAAAATAGACATACGTGTACCTGTGTGATAGGCAAAAGCAGTTGGTTAATGGTTTAATTGCGAGAAACAACCCATTAGTAAGGATCATAGGAGAAGATATTGTCAATAAAACCACATGTGTCTGATGTGAAATAGCAGATACAGTCAGTTTTTATGGCAATGTGCTGCATCGATAGGAAACTGAAGTACTGACATGAGGACAACCTATTAGGGATACATAACCTACTTAACTGATGGTTGGCCCTTTATGCGTTACAAAACATAGTAGTCTAATGTTCACAGATGGAGCTCCGTCTTTTCTTCCTTCGGGTTGCAATATTTGTGTTGCTTGCAGGCCTGTATTTCTGTCTGCCTTTCGCACAGAGGTTAGAGTCAGCTTTCAGTGAAGACATTAGCCTCTTTTTCTCCCCGGAGTACTTCTCTTACTTTTGGATGAGAAGTGAGGATGAAAAAATGCCAAACCAAGGGAAACAACGCGACACACTGTTTTTTTTCTGTCGCCACAGTATATTCATATTACAGTCAACAAACAATGAAATTGCCCTTACTGGAAACCTGGGCCCACTTTATCCAAAATGGCTACTCAGTATTTTAGCGCTGCAGTATGGAAACAGGGTTTCTTTCCCTCTCCAGATAACCATCTATATCCCCCAACTCCACTTTGCTGTGCCTTATTCCACATAGTCTACAGAAAGATGAAGCCCAGGTGCATTGCCTCAGGAACCGTGCGTAGGCCCGTGTGTTCAGAACAGCCCGGGAAGTTTATGTGTAACTTTACAATGGAAGCAACAAAGTTCAACACTGCATATCCTCAAACATTTCTGTACTGCTTGTTACGTGATTTAGCTGGAGATATCACATATACTGACAAAGGCTGGATAGACAAAACATTTGCCATGTAAGGCATATGGTGAAATAAAATAAATAATAGATTTTTATCAGAGTGCGACCCCTTCGCTTGTTATTGTTAACCGGAGAGATGAAGTCATAACGAAAGAGAGTCTTGGGAGATACGCAAATGTACGTAAGTTAAAAGCATGATATCATAAGAGAAGATACTGTAACCTCTAGTGTGGTCAATACCATAATAGTAGGGTGATAATATAAAAGAAGGTTATGAGTCACACATGATTGAACATACAGACGTTCGATTTGAGAAATAAAAATGGCAAAATTGTAGTTGTGTAATTAACCCCAAATCAGTGTTATTACTGTACATAGTAGTGTCTGGAAGGCAGACAAAACAGTGAAATGACCTCAGTCTCACTTTTTCACTTTGCAATCACTCGTGTCTGCTAGCCTGTGGTGCTATCGCGGTAAGTCAGGAGAGCGGCGAGAGCGCTGGCTCATGCGGCCGCAAAAGTATCAGGACACCGACTTGGGTGGAGTAACCGATGGCTCGACTAAATTTAACGCTACTCCTCCAAAGAGAGAGAGAGAGAGAAAAAAAGAAGAATTGCGATGGGCCTCGGTTGTGATGTAATGGGAACTGTATTTTGTGGGTGTCAACAGTTTTCTCTGTGCATGGCTGTCTGGGCAGAGAGGGATGCTTGTCGTTGAGCATAACGGCCTCATTGTGTGCAGCCCGTGCAGCGAGCAGCGAGCGGGTGGATCTGCGTGTCTGACCGCTGCTGGCCACACTCTGCCAAGCACTTTTCATTATGGCCGCTGGCTGGCTCACGCGGGACTTAGCTTATGGTCGGGTGGAAACCTTGTATGTCCAAAACTGTTACTTTTCAGGAGAAGGGGGAAAAATGGATCCCGATGTAGTTATTATTTAGTCAAAAGAGAAAGCTTAGTCAAGAGAGAAGCTCTTGTTAATACCTTTTGTACAATATTTATAAAACCCACAGAAACTTGATTGATTGATTGATTGATTGATTGATTGATTAGAGTTTGCAGAATGGGTACAGTACAAACCAGAAAAAGCACTAAGAGTGGTTTACATAAGGGTCCTCCTTACTCTTACCCATTTTCACTTTGACTTGCATAATTATATTGACTTGTAATAGCAAGACTATCAGTTCTACAAGTTCACAATCTGTTTGCTACTTTTGTGTGACAAAGTAGTATGAGGAAGTCGGGCATCAATCGACCAAAGAAACATCAACATTTGAAATATGGACTTAGGAGCTTTGTGGCCCGTCGGCGACATTCTGCAGTATGCACACTGTGCCGCATCACCACCACCGCTCCTTTTTTTGATTTAGACCCTTGTGTGTTTTGGAGACAGAAGAGATATCTTGGGAATCCTCTCCCCGCTCGCCAATCAAAATTACTTTGGACTCGTTCCCAACGGTACGAAAAAAAAAGAAAGAAAAAAGAACAAATCCTCCAGTCCCGTCTGTCCGTGTCTGGAATGGCCTGGCGACCGGTTTCAGGCGGCTCTCGGGGGAAAGCGGAGAGATGTCTGAATTGAAAGCGGCACATATTATTATTGACACGAAGAGCCCGAGGGACAAGACGAACTATGTCAGTGAAGGCACGTCCAGTGGTGGAGAAAAGTACTCCATTGTTTTACTTAAGTAAAAGTATCAATACTGCAATGTAGAACTACTCCGTTTCAAGTAAAAGGTCAACATTTAAAATGTACTTGAGTTAAAGTACAAAAGTATTGGCATGAAAATGTACTTAAAGTACCAACAGTAAAAGTACCGGTACTCATTGTACAGAATCTCCCGTTTCAAGTTTTCAAATTGCCGAAATGTATATAGGGCTGAAGTGGTTAGTGATTAGGGCTGAAGGGCTGAAGTGGCAAATCTTCAAAGTAACTAGTAACTCAAGTTTGAAAGTAATTCTAGTGGAGTAAAAGTACAACATCTGTCTCTGAGATGTAGTGGAGCTGTAGAAGTAAAAGTATTGGAAATTGGAATTAGTACAGTACTTAAGTAAAGACAGAAAGGCGGGAGGAGAGAGAGAGAGAGAGCGAGCGAGCAAGCGAGAGAGAGAGAGAGAGAGAGAGAGAGAGAGTATAGTTCAGGGTTGATGCCGACCGACCCTGCAGCCATGGGCCCGTCGCTGATTTGGGAACTGAAGCTGTTCTCTGTTTCTTAACCCTGAAGCACAAACAAACACAATCATCATGCAGAGCAGCCCTGCTCACAGAAGAGAGACCGCCGGCTTCACTCACAACAGCTGGATAGAGGCTGCGTTTCCAGTACAGATAGAGACAGTGGAATACACAAGGGACAGAGAGACAGAGAGAGAGAAAGAGAGAGAGTACATTTACTCCACTATGAGCCAACACTTGTACTTTTACTCCGCTACAATTATTTGAAAACCTTAGTTACTATATATAGTTACTTTGGAGATTTAAATCTTGATTAGAAAACATACATTAACCACATCAACCCTTATATACATTTCAGCTATTCTCAAAAGATCGTGTACACATTTTGATCTGGTGAAATGGGACATTCTGCAACATGAGTATACTTTTACTTTAGATACTTTAAGCACATTTTGAAGCCGATACTGCCCATAATTATACGTAAAACATTTGAGTGCTTTTTCCACCACTGAGAGAGAGAGCAAACTAAGACCGGCCATGGACGTATTAGTGATCACAGATCATGTGACATTGCCCGCCAACATGAAACCCCCTGTTTTCTCCGCAGTCCGCACCTCCCCCCCCCCCCCCCTCCCCCCCGAACCCCCCACGGTCGGTCGGCACAGGAGAGACTGCAATCATTTCATACACATCTGTCTGCATCATGTGTGCATTTTTCGGTCTGTTTATTGAAACTGATTAACATTCCTTGGAGTCATTAAGCCCCTACGTACGTATATGTACACTCGGCCCAGCACCGAGGCAGGGACACGATTTCCCCACCCTACGGCCATACCATAACAACACATTCCTGCCACGTCACGCACAGAAATATCACTCCGAAACGAACGCCCACGCCCACGGCCCGGTCTGTGGGCACCGGCCGTCTGAGCGAACCGACTGTCTGTCTGTCTGTCTGTCTGTCTGCATGGGCCAGCTGCGTTGCCGTAACAAGGGTGGTTGCCCGTGCATGATTTTGGCCTCATTGTTGGTCACTTATCCAGATTTTTATAAGCGATGGACGCCCGCACCCCAATGTGCTTTCAATTTGGTGGGTGCAATTTGAGAATTTGTTCAAATTAGTCTGTCAGGGAGCAACTGCGGACTGTTTGCTTTATCGCACCCATGTAGGTCGGTTTGATACCACATGTGCTGGAAACGGAGCGCGGCGAGAGAGAGAGAGAGAGAAAAAAGAAAAGGAAAAGCCTCAGACAACGAAATACTGTATCCTCGAACACACGGCGAAGGGAGAGAGAAAGGGAGAGACAGACACAGAGCGACAGACAGGCATACTGTACGTACTGTACAGACAGACAGACAGACAGACCGACAGACAGACAGACAGACAGACAGACAGACAGACAGACAGACAGACAGACAGACAGACAGACAGACAGACAGACAGACAGACAGACAGAAACAGACAGACAGACAGACAGAAACAGGGAGACAGACAGACAGAAACAGGGAGACAGACAGACGTTGGGATGCAGGAGGGAGTCGAGGGACCCGTCATGGAAGAAACATCTAGATCGAGAATAATAAATACATTGATAAAATGTGAGTAACAAAAACACATTACTGTATATACCCAGTGAAACCATTGTACGATGTATATTCGTGTCCATTTTTACACCATTGACATCCCAGGACTTTCAGGAGGAAAGATAAGGAATGCAGAGAGAAATGGAAGACGGCGCAGTGGGGACTCACGGAACAGTACGTGTGCGAGAGCTCGGCACTATAATAGAAAGTATATGATGATATAGACAGGGTGGGGGAGTATTATTTTATTTTTTTGTCAGACGCGCATGGAAATGGCCCGAGGTGGCCGTGATTGAGTGCCGTTGGAGTATAGCAATAGCTCTGTTTCCCAGCTGTCGCCGTTCTGCGTGTCTGGATGGATTTACAGTGAGAGAGTGAAGAGGGAGAGAGAGAGAGAGAGAGAGAGAGAGAGAGAGAGAGAGGGAGAGAGAGAGAGAGAGAGAGAGAGAGAGAGGGAGAGAGAGAGAGGGGGAGAGAGAGAGAGGGAGAGTGATAAGTCTGGGCTTCTGCTCTGCACTACTGCTCACTCCAGAGTGGGGGACATTCTCGAGCCCTCAATAGTTTATACAGACCATAAACATCTGGGCTCGAGGGCTGAGGAGGGGAAAAAAAGGAGGTCTGGAGCTGCCTCTCTCTCTCTCTCTCTCTCTCTCTCTCTCTCTCTCCTCCTGCTTACTCTCTCCCATCACA